>NW_023663835.1:12500-14490 GCF_015228065.2 Penaeus monodon | reverse complement strand
CGCCGGGCCCGGGTTTTTGTCTGCCCCCTGGGTGATAAATGCGAAACTCGGAAATTAAAAAGGTCAATCTGTGTATTGTAATTTGATCATTTTTTCTCAGGTCGACGTTTGCTTTGTTAAACTCAAAATAAAATATTTTTCTATGTAAACAGTGCCAGCCCCCCCTTTCCCAATTTCCTAATCTTAGATTGTTTTGAAACTAGACTTTCTAAAGGTTCCCTTGGGCCCCCGAGGCGGCCAAAGGGCTTTCTCGATCATAGGGGACATTTTGAATTTTTTAGTATGCCCTTTTGCCTCGAAATTCCCCTCTTACATTTAAGTTTAAATGTCACTTGTACATCGGTTTAATTTTAATGTCAGGCCCTCGTATATTTAGATGATATCTAAATTTTGTACCCCCCTCCGAACACGGAAAAATTTTGCGTCGGTTTTTCAATGGCTACAACGCAGGAAACTTTTAACCCTAAAAAGTGTCATTTTTCAAATCAAGTTAAAATTTTCTTAGGCCATACCTTGTCATCAAAAGGTTTTGCACCTAATGATTAAAAATTTAAAGCCATTGCCGATTTCCAAACCCTAAAAACCCAAAAAGGAATTGAAAAAATTTTTTGGGCCTTTTTGGTTTTTACGGCCTTTCATAAAGGTTACGGGTCCATCGCGACACCGTTTTAACATCCCTTAAAAAGGATTTTTTTGGCAGTGGACAGACTAAAAAAAAACCCGTTTTAAATCTTAGTCGCGACTAATTAAGGCCCCACTCTTAGCCTTTCCCCGTTTCAATTTGCCTTTGTCCTCACCATGATGCCTAAAACCCTCGGACTCGGAGCGTACTCTACCAGAAACATGCCATTCTGGAAAAACGCACCCATTGTTTTTGCAAGTCGCGCCCTCAATGACGGACCGTTAACTACAAAGGTATACAGGGGCCCCCCGTACTTTCTGAGCTTTCGGGGATTTAATAGAAGGCACACTGATTTTTCCCCCCCCTCACGTCCATTTTTAAAGGTGGGGACCCTCAGGGACGAACGCGCCCGCGAAATTAAAGTTAACAGAGTTTTGACGCACTATTGTTTTTTCCCCGAAAGCAAAAGTACCTCGAAGCGCTTCACGCGTTCCCCCCGACGCTCACAACCTGCTTAAATCAGCCCTCGCCCACCTTGCCTCCGCAAGGTAAAAATTCTTGACTTTGACCGATTTTGGTAAATACTCCCGCGCCTCCCGTTGAGGATTTTCTGAGGGGGGAACCCGGACTAAAAATTTTAACGGCGCCGTTTAAACCCATTCATTCTGTTACCTCCCTGGTTTTGGCTGCTCCAGCCGTACCTCCCATGGACCCCCTCACAGGGGGACGAGATCCGGCTAGCGCAAGAATGATAATCTTAATTCAACCCTTTAAAAGGGAAAAAAGACCCCCCCCCTAGCGACTTTCGAGTAAGTAAAACTTATTCGATCAAGGGTTTACTTTGACAAGTCTCGATTGGAAAAAAATAAAAGGCACTCGTAAACTTGTAGTTATTCGAACCCCTTGAAGGTCGAATCCCCTCTTTTCCATGAATCGAAAGAACGCACACTGTGGTAAGTAAAAGGGCAATTCATTTAGCCCCACAACGCTTCTTTTTCCCACACCTCGTTTTGTAATCAATGACATATTACAAAGGAAATCCCAAATGCCCCAGCCCCTGCATTGAAATATGTCATTCCAGACTTTCCTTTCCAGAAGGTTTTTGCGACACATTGTCAAGTTTTTTTACCTTCTCGCAAATGGAAACGCTATATTTTAGTCTTCTTATAATTTACCGTTTTTGTAACTAGTCCCCCTGCCAAAATAGCAAATGTTTTGCACATGCTTTTCCCGACTTCTGTCAGAATTCAGCCCCGTTTATTTTTCAACTGAAAGGGACGTATTTCATAACAAGGTCATGGATAAGTTAGGATATCATGAATGGGAAAATCATTTAAAATTCTCCCCTTTCCCCCACAAAAATGGGAT
>NW_023663835.1:0-7500 GCF_015228065.2 Penaeus monodon | reverse complement strand
TCTTTTATGGCTTTTATAATTTTATCTAGCAGTGGCGGTGGTTCATCTTCGCTGTCATTGAGTCTAATTAATGTTGTTGTTAGATCTTTATTCTTTTGTATAGGTTGGAACAATATTGATTCTATCTATCTTTGACTCTTTTCCATCACATAAAACAAGTCCATCTTCAGTTTTGATAGTGTCCATTGTAGGTTCACATTTTCGTGTAATGTTTCGTACTCCTTGTAGAGTTCTTTAGTTGTCTTATTGATAGAACAGTTTTTCAATTCTCTGACAATGTTCATTTAAATATTTTTCCTTATCTCACCACTTTGAATTTTTGTATTTTGTTTTTTGTAAATTACTTCTTCAACTGGACTATTGATACCCTTTGATTTTAGGCATATTCTTGTTCAATTTCACTTAGTGTTTCTTCAGATATCCAGGGGGAATTTGTCTTTTTCTTTATAGCGAGAGTTGCTTTTCCTTCTTCCCACAACTCATTTGGTGTTTTATCATCTTCACATTGATTGAGTACTTCAAATTGTTTGACACTGTAATTCTGTAATTGTTATCAAGAGTTTTGTAGTCACGCTGTAGAGGTGGTGTTGGACGCTCCATCTTTTTGAGTCTTATTTGAAAGTCGATTTTTTTTCCAGAAAAAAGAACTGTTATGTTTTCTTTATTTTTAAACTTCCATTACTTTTCCAATTGGTCTCACTGATTCCTAGTATTTGAATGTTGTATCTCCATTTCGTTACAGACAGTATGTAATTTACCCAATTCTTTCATTTTCCTTACGTTCCATGTTCCGATTTTTAATGTGTTTTTTAATTGGACATTTTTTCTTTGTCTTCTTTGTCTTCCAGATGCATATTTAACATGTCAGCCTGATTGCCCACTAAACAACGACCCCTTGATAACCACGCGAAGGGCGATGTGGTGTGAATTATCATTTCTATATTTAATCATTGGTGTAGAGGTTTGTCAGGAGAAAAGAAAAGTTGAGTGGAATTCCCCAGGCTCCCTCTCAACTCGCAGTCTCCAGCTAACTAGGAGGAACATCTCTGCCGCTTTGAAACAGTTACACTGCAATAAGTTAAGTTAAGTAAGTTTTTTTACCACCCTGGCTATCTGCTCAGGCGTGGGCAATCATGATTACAGTTTTACATATATCTGACATTGTACAGTAGTCTGTAACTACTGTAGTTGTACAAGGTAAAATAGAAATATAAATCATACATTATACAAAATTATTACTTACATTTTGCTTTTGCGACTGTGTTTGAATTACTGTGTTATTTGCTTACGGTATTTATCACATTGTTAATTTTGGGTATAGTTACGAGTATATCTTCCTCTGTATCAGATGAACTGAAATATTCACATAGTTCTTTTTTACCTCATGTTAGGTGGTCTGAAAGGCTGTATCACATGACATTCCGAGATATAGTGCTCAAGCGTTCGTTTTTTTTCTTCGTTACACAGTCTACATCTAGATTCATCTGCACTTCTTGCACCGTGCAGTTGCCAGTCCATTCTGAACCTAAACGATTCTAGCAAAAACCCCACGTCACCTGTCTGGTTTGACTTCGGTGCCACCCATAGGAAGGCTTGCCATCTCTATAACTGATCGTAGTGCCTTATGGTACAGCTTTCAGGCCTTTGAGTGTTAATCAGATCTACTATTTTCTTCCTTATGAGAACTTTTCAATATATGTGCAAACCTAGCAAGAGGCTTCCCTTGATCTATGTTCACAATATTCTTGCTGCAGGCTTCTTTCGCCAATTTGTCTACGTGGTCGTGCTGCGTATGCCAACATGAGATGGTATCCATACAAACTGAATGTTAAAAATTACGCTCTGTTGCATAGTTACGTACGCTTAATGCAACTCACAATTTCTTCATCGCCACCTGCTTTAAAAGAATTTAGCGTCCGAAGAGCACTTTGAGAGTCACAGAAAACTACTCCAGAGCCCCTAGCCCTTAAGAATTCCGTTGCGAGGAGTATACCTGCCAGCTCCGTTTGTGTAGTTGCTGGCCCAGTTTGTATTCTCATATTAACTTGATGTTGTAGTAAGCCATTTTGTATACAGCGCAAGCACAACCAGCTTTGTATCCAGACTGTACGATCCGTCGGCGTAACACTCATATGCACATCCCCATAGATTCTGTTGTTCCGTTACGTTGCTACCCGCAATTTTTTTCAACACACAGTTATGCACCCTGTTTTTTTGTGGTAGACATGTAAGGTGCACGATCAATGTTGAATTTTTTCCATGGTGGAATGGAGCGACCTTTTGGTTTTTTTTACAATTGGAACATTGAGTTTTATAATTTTCATGGAGATTTTGTGTATCAGAGGGCGCGCGTGTGTGTGATTTGTCAGGGTCTACTTGCGTGATTTTATGTTGCAGTTGTTTTGGAAATCTGAGAGATACGAGGGTCCATCAGAGCTTTGACCCCAAATATGGTGGAAATAAATATTATTCTATCAGAAATGGTGGTAAGTTTAATTCTGATCTCTTTTACTATCCTTGCTGTTCTCGGGGCGCCGAGGATAATCCTCATAGCTTCATTTTGCACTACCCCCAAGCTATTTATTTCTGATTCCTTACACTGCAACAAGTGCAGTGCATGGTAGTCTACTGCTGACCTTATAAAAGCCAAGTAAAAAAGTCTAGCGGCTTAACATTGATGCCATGTTCTCTTCGACAAGAACTTTCAAAGGTTTCAATCTCTCCCAGAGTCTCTTTTTTAGAGAGAGGCCCAAGGTCTGCATCATTTCATTCACCCGAGATATTTATACTTGTGGCATATGTCAAGCTCCTGGTCACCTAGCGAAAAGTGGGTGGGGGTATGGATACAATGGGTTTAGAGCCATTGTTTTCTCAGCGGAAATGACTAATCCACACTCATGAGCCTTTGCTGTGATTCTGTCGAGAATTATTTGCATCCTCACTTGTGATGATGCTCTGACGCATATGTCATCAGCATAGCATATAATGGATTCACCCTCCCCAAGTGGGATATCTGCCACCAGCTTGTGCATGAGGACATTGAACAGCATAGGGCTGAGAACTCCTCCCTGTGGCATCCCAAGTTCAAAAGACTGTGAAGTGGAACTTCTCACTCCCCTGAACAGGACACTTGCAGATCTGTTCGAGAGATACATTCTAATCCAGTTCAATATTTTACCCCGGATGTTCATTTCTGAAATGAGTTTTTAATTCCCGTAGGTTTTTGTTAGCCTTAAGAAATTCAATAAGGTTGTCAGGGGGTATATCCTGCTTGTAGATATCATAAAGCTCCTGAACTCGCTTTTGTTCTTTTAATAATGTAGGGTCACCGACCCACTTAGTTTTTGAAGCGTTGTGAGTTGCTTTTCTTTTAGGGTTTTTCTTTGTACAGACCCAAGTGTTGTAGTAATCAGTGACCACTGTTGTCATGTCCATGGGAAATTTATCAACACTTGTTACGGTGTAATCATTGTACCAGTCATAGATACGTGATTTAAAGTGATGCTCAAGGTAAGGGGGGATGGAAATTTTGACCCTATTTTTTTTTGGTAGACTGAGTATTATCAACAGCGTATCTCGTTACTATTGCAAAGTGATCACTGATTAGCTCTGTTGCAAGCATGCTTCTGACATTTCCATGCACAAGATCCCTTCCTATTACATAATCTAGCCTGCCCCCCGCCACGTGAGTTTGCCTGTCTGTATCATATACTGTCAAGATCTGTTGTTCACAAAATGTCGGAACTCTTCGCCATTTTCATTGCATTGACTATTCAAATGTATAATGTCTAGCATTAAAATCTCCCATGCATATTTGCCGTGATTCTGAAAGTTGGGCAGTGAATCAGTCGAAACTTTCTACCTTGCGTATACCATTGTACAGAGAGAAAAACCCAGAGGCTTTCGAATATGTAAATGCTGGAAATGCACAATTGTCATTAGATTTTTTGCACTATCTTTTGCGGTATGGTGTCATTGATATATGTCAATAGGGCCTGTCATTCCTGTGTTCGTATAGGAGTGGTAGCCTTAATTCTAGGGGCGGTTTTTATTTTAGTGGCTGATGTAAAGGGTCTTGTAAAAAAAAGATAACGTCAACATTTTTGTTATGAATATAGTAAAGCAAGTCATTTAAATTTTACGGTTGACAACCACGTATATTCCATGAAATAAAAGTAATTGTTTTGTCCCCCATCACACCCTATGTTTAACTGATTGGTCAAATTTCTGTTTGATGAAACTCTTTAGTCTGCATATTTCTTGTACTGCATTACGTATTTGTGTTGTATCTTCTTTATTTATCTGTTTGCGCGCTTTCCGCGTATTGATCTATACGCATAAAACCGTACCTTTATAGCATTTTCTGAGTGATGTCCCACAGATCGGCCGTTTCCTTCGCATCTTGGTCAGCGTCATTTTTACGGTCACTGTCGTCACTGTTTTTAGATGGTCCGCCGTGCGTAATAATAATATCAGAGACCTCATTCGTATTGTCAGCATCACTAACATCACTAACATCATCAGAACGCACGTGCGTAATAATAATAATATCTACACGATCACTTTTGTTCTCCATTATCATTTTTTTCAATTCAGCAATCTCTTGCCCGATGCTTTTTTTCATTTAAAACAATCTCTTGCCTGATGCTTCTTATTTCCCCCGGCCGTGTCCATGTCTTTTCACCAATGGTTTCTCCTTGGCACTGTTTCCTAGGATGGGGAATCCCCCCGGCAGTTGCCGGGAATTCCTGTGGGTTGGGGGACGTCACGCGGCCCTGGGTGGGTGTGTGTGGCTGGGCGGGGGATCGCCACCTCCGCGGTCGATGGGTACGGTCGGGCAGGTGGGGGGGTTTCTCGTGGCGGTTTTTTGGGGGCAGTTACGGTGCCAGGCCGTCACACCTTCCGCTCTGCACCTGACGGACCTCTTCACGATGGTGGCGGCGTCCTCGTTGTCGTTGTCCTTTCCGTCGTTTCTTGCAGGGCAGTCCTTTGCCCGGTGAGCTCCTGCACAGACAGCACACGCTGTGTCCTTCCTGCAATATTTAGCTATGTGGCCATAACCTTGACACTTGTAGCAGACTACAACCTCTGAGCACCACAGTCGAATGGAGCTCGGCTCTATGTATCTACCAAGGAATTGGTACTCCTGTAGGTGGCGGCTGTTCACCGCTCCATACAATGATGAGCCTGTTCAAGGGCTGTCCGTCCTTATAGATCCTCCGGGGTTTAAAACACCCAGGGAAGGGTGCAGTGCTCCTCAGCGGCCGCCTCCTTCGGAAACCCGGTAACCAGGTATTCCCGTATTTTTTCTTTTTAGGCTGAAAGTCGTCTTTGTTCTGCAGAGAGATCCCCGCAAAAGTGCCATTAATCATCAGGGCCACATATTGTGTTGTTCTCGTCGTACATAGACGTAGCGCGAGGAATAAACACTCCCATGCCACCATGTCTAGCGGGCCTTCCTCTTTGGGTGGGGGGCAGTGGCTGACCTCCCTCATCCACCTTTATTTCATCGACGGAAGTCGTGTCCTCCGGAAAGGCCAGTCTAATGTACCTCTCTCGGGGGGCGATGGGTTCGCGCTTTTGGGTCGTCCCGTTTGCTTTCTTGGTCAGGTTGCTGGTGTTATTCGGCATGGTTTTCAATTTCTTCCTTCTGGTCTGAACGAGTTGGAATCCCTCGTTATCAGCATCAGGGTCGGCAGTCGAATCCACATCGTTCACATCCCTATGTTCGGTGGAATCAATCCCTCCATAGAGTGGAGGGTTTTTAGGGGGTGGTAGTTGGCACTGGCACTGGGGGGGGCATCGAGCACGTCCCCGCCCTCATCCATGGTAGGACAGTGAGGGGGGTGGTTGTCCCGTCCGCTTCTTGGGTGATTAATTCCCTGCGGTCGGGCGCGGGGAGGGTGCGAGCGCCAGGTCAAGTGCTGTCACACATACATTCACCAGGTCTCGCCAACGGTTGTTGGTACAGCAACCTGTTACCTTAGCACCACACTAAGTATTCGTAATTTTTACTAAGCACTGTTTTTTCTAGAGTCCCTGACTATAATATCCGACACAATTTGGTGTATGTACACACACACACACCACGCACACTCTGAGTATAAGAACAACCCAGTTGAGGGGGTTTATCCCCGTAAAATCGTCCAGAACACAGGAGGAATCCTGATGACGTCCTGCTTTGGTGTTACTAGGCTTACAACTGAGTTACACTGCAATACGCCAGACATATTGTTTGGTGAAACCAGTAATCAGTAGAACCGAAGGTGTTTTCACCAGATATCCACTGCCCTGCTGCCTAGAGCTTCACCGCAACCCTGGCATAGGGAGCTAATAGGGTACTACCCCTTGGGTTCAAGGGAACCTCAGGGTGAAAGTTTATTGTCTTACCCAGGACATATATATATTTTATTAATATATATATATATATATATATATAATATATATATATATAAAATATATATATATATATAATATTTATATATATATATAATATATATATATATTTTTTATATATATATATATATGTATATATATATATATGTATTTATATGTATATATATATATATATATATTTTTTTTTTTTCTTTTGTAAGTGCCCTGTCCTACAAGGACGTTGGCGATCATGGATTTCCATGATTTTTTTTTGGCAATCTAGAGCGATGGTTTGCCGTTGCCTTACGCTCGGTGTTTTTTTTTTTTTTATCGAGTCACCATCTCTATTTGTCCGGTTCTGGGACCGGCACCGACTTGGGCTGGCTTGCCCACCCAGTGGCTAGGCAGGCAATCGAGGTGAAGTCCATTGCCCAAGGGAACAAAGCGCCGGCCGGTGACTCGAACCCTCGAACTCAGATTGCCGTCGTGAAGTCTTGAGCCGATGCTCTAACCCCCTCGGCCCCCCCGCGGCCTTTAAATATATATATATTAAAATATAAAATATATATATATATATATATATATATATATATATATATATATATATATATGCATGTATGTATTATAAAAGTATGTATGTCTGTATATGTATGTATATATCTGTTTTTTTTTTTTTTTTAACGGTAGGTTCATGTTTGAGAGGGAGAGCGGGAGAGAGAGAGAGAGAGAGAGGGGAAAAGAGAGACGAGAGCAAAAGAGAGAGGGGAGAGAGGGGGAGAGGAGAGAGAGAGAGGAGAGAGGAGAGGAAGAGGAGGAGAGAGAGAGCGAGAGAGAGGAGAGAGAGAGGGGAGAGGCGAGAGAGAGAGAGGAGAGAGAGAGAGAGAGAGAAAAAAGAGGAAAGGTAAAGAGAGAGAGAAGCGAGAAGAAGAGAGTAGAGAGAGTAGAGAGAGTAGAGGAGAGTAGAGAGAGTAGAGGAGAGGAGAGAGAGAGAGAGAGGGGGAAGAGAGAGAGAGAGAGAGCACAAAATACACCCACGCGTCTACAACCGAAGTTACAACAGTCCCCCCCTTAATATATATAATTAAAAAAAAAAAATAAAAAAAAAAAATAAAAAAAAAAAAAAGA
>NW_023663834.1:0-14493 GCF_015228065.2 Penaeus monodon | reverse complement strand
GATAAAAGAAAAAATTGGTCTAAGAAATCAAAAGGGAAAATTACTTACCCGGGTTCATACTGTAATCCCCAAAGCATTCACTGCTGTTTGAACGTTTAAATGTTCGAGATAAAACGGTTATTTGCTGACTAAAATTTTCCATATTCAGAAAATTGGGCAGGAAGGATGCAGATAGAGCCCCGTTCTCGCGAAGGGAAACCCGGGACTTTTTGGACTCGATTACTGGCATTTTCTGTCCCGTACGGGGGTGCGTTTGCGGGTGGAAGTTGTAGCGCCAAACTTGTTACGGCCCTTTCCCGGGTTAATGTGAAAACTATGATTGGGTCTAATCTTTTTTTGGATGTTATGGAACTGATAAAATAAATGTTTTAAACACAAAAACAACTTTAGAATTGTATCTGCTCATTACATACTCTTACACACACATCCACATATCATGCCCGAATGCTCAGCGATACCCCAAAAAATCAAGGCTGATTCTCAAATTTTTATGTCGAATTAATATTTGGGTTTTTTTCTCTCTTGTTTCGTAGGTTAACCCGCTTTCATTTGAAAATCGAGAACTTGAAACTTGTTATCAATGTCCTTTCTTATGATTTTTTTCAAAAAATTTAAAATTTCCCGAATTTATCTGTTTTTTTTTTTTTGTGATCAAGGAAGCTAAAAGCCACACACGACGCAGCACCAGCACACACACCACCACACACACACCACACACACACCACCACACAACCACAACACCAATATTATAAATATATAAATATATTATTATAAATATTATAAATATTACATATTTATAACCATTATTATTATTATATACCAAAAAAATTTTTTTGTTCTCCCTGTATTTAAATATACATCCTACGGTGTTGTGTGTGTGTGTTGTGTGTGTGTGTGTGTGTGTGTGTATTGTGTGTGGTGTGTGTAGTATTAGTGTGTATGTGTGTGTGTTGGGTGTGTGTGTGTGTGAGTGTGCAAAAAATTTCATATATATATATAAAATTATAATATATATATTTTAATATAAAAATATATATATTTATACATATATATAATTATTATATTAATATAATATATATGTATGATTATATTTGTATAATTATATAAAAATTAAAATTTTATATTATATTATATAATTACATTTAATGTATATCAAAATTTATATATTATATTATTAAAAATATTATATGTTGTGTGTGGTGTGTGTGTGTGTGTGGTTGTGTGGTGTGTGTGTTTTGTACAGAAACAAAACCCCCAAAACCACAACCACACACACACCCCCCCCCCACACCCCCCGCAAAACACACAACGCACACACACACACACACCAACACACCAAACACACAACACCACCACACCCCAAACACACCCAAAACCCCTTATACAACATACCACGCGCCCAGACACACATCACATATTTTATGCACTATGTACACACCCACCCATATATATTTTTGTTTTTATGCCCCCAAAACCCAAACGTACACGCACACGCACGAACCCCAAAACCCCAACACACAAACCCCAAACAACACAACACCAAACACACCAACACATAATAATTTAATTTTAAAATATATATAAAATTAAATATTAAAACATATTATATATATATATAATATATATATATATATATATATTATATATTTGTGTGTGTGTGGTGTGGGTTGTGTTGTGTGTGCGTGTGTTGTATATATGGAAGTTTTTAATATATATTATATTTTTTATATAATATATATTATTATATATATTTATATATATATATATATTTATATTTATACAAATATATATTTTAAAAATGTGTGTTTTGCGTGCGTGTACAAAAAAATACTACTTTTATGTGTAGCATACTGCACTCCTTGCCCGCAGTATTACCCCAGAAATTTGAAAGCCAAGTTGTAAACTCCTTCCCCAGATTCTCAAGTCCTCCCCCTCCCCCCTGAACCCACGCCCTCCACCCCAAGCCCCCCCCCCGGCCCCCTGCCTTCTCCCCTACCCCCCCCCCTTCGGTCGGAATGTCTCCGGCGTCGGCACAGATGGGAGCACCCCTCGGCCGCCCGTCGCACGGCGAAACATCTGGAACGGGTGCCCGCTCCCATTTTCTCCCCCTCTTCGTCCGAGAAGGCTGTAGGCATATTTTCACAATGTACTGAAAATGAGCCCGATTGTGACTTTGACATGACCATGGAAAGGGGCGGACATGAAACCTCCCTGATGCGGGGGGAACTCTTTGGAAATCACTGTATCCCGTTGGGAAGTTTTTTTTTTTTTCCCCTCCGACTCAATACGCGTATTGATTGCAAAAAAAAGTTCTTTGAACCCCCAAAGGGGAAAGGGGGAGACTCGACCGTGAAATAATTTGATTTGGGAGAAACTCGATCGCATGGGAAGATTTTGACGCTTTGGGGGGCGTAAAAAAGGGGGGAAAAAAAGGTTTTTTTGGTCGTACCGGCGTGGGGTCGTATTTTACGTGTGTTAAGGCGGGTGGGCGTCGCTAGCGGGGGGTTGGCGGACGGGGGTTTTATTTAAAGGTTTTTATTCGCGGTTTTTGGTCTTCATTACGCTCGCCAGGGTTTTTTGTTGTGATGACTGGAGTGCCTGCTGTTCTTGTGCAAATGGGGGTGGGGGTGTTTTTCATTGGGAAACATTTAAAAGGGGGGTTGTGTGGTGTGTTTTGGGCCGGTGTTTTGCTGTGTGTTCGCAGGGCCCGGGGGTGATGACAGTTTTTTCGTGATGCGGCTTTCTTGTTATGTCATTTGCAACGGCATTGCATGTGTCCCGTAGTTAAAAATATAAAAAAATGAAAGAAAACTTTCTGAAGTAAAGGGGGGTTTTGGGAGTTAGGCCCCTGAACACCAAAGGGGGAGGAGAAACAATAATAGGCCTATTTTATACGTTTTTTAAGGGCTGGAAAAATTTTACTGGGGGTTTGTTTCCTACAGTAATAAATGGGAACTTCCATACCCCCGTTTTTTTTAGTTTGAGCCCCCCAAGGGTATGAAAAAATTAAAACGTAAATTTAGTGTTCTTCGTTTTTTCGAAATTTTTTTTACACTGGAAAATGTCTGCGTTTCTCTACACTTGGGGATTTCGAATTGATGACCTGAAGAAGTCGGGTATTTTTTGTTGTTGTAGTAACTTTTTTTTTATTTTTTATTTTTTAAAAACTGACCGTTTTCCTTAATCGTGTGGTTTTTTGCGGGTTTTCCCTATCCTTTTTTTTTCCCCTTTTTTTTAAGTTTCTTTTCGGTTACTAATTTTTTAAAATATCTCGTAAAAAAAAAATCACCCTTTACATTTTTTCGGATCGGTGCTGGTGAAGTAAACGTCGGAGCACAGGTGTATTCCAAAGGACAGGTGTTCAGTGCAGACATCGAGGCACCAAACAGATTACAAAACTCACTCAAGTGCCTATATTCAAAGTGGATTCACAGCCTTGCAAGTGCTCAGTAGTCTCTAACCTAGAAAACCACAAAAGAAGTTGTATTCAGTGGAATGGTAACAACCAGGAATCAATCACGAGACGAGAATATGACAGAAAAAATGAAAATAACATCAGAAGAGATGAATTTAGGTTCCCTATGCTGTAGGCTGAGCAAAAGCATGGAAGGAATTTTCGAAAGACTAGCTGAACCTGAAGCATATAGAAATAGAACGGATATAGATAACCCCCATTCCCTCCTGACTGATGGATGGGATCACCCGGATGCCTGGGCCCCGGGCAACCCGGCTATAGATGCCTCGCCTTTGATGCCATTGTTGACAAAGGGAGCAAAGGAAATTGGTTACCCGGAAGACCCATACCCAGACACACCTGCAGATGGGACTAATGAAAATACCCCTCTCAGCACTGAGGAATACACAGACCTCCAAAACCTAGCCACCCTCTTCCGAAAAGAAACCCTGTGCTGCAAGAAAGTGAAATACTGTACCGATTGCGAATTGCAAGGAGTTGCAGGAGTAGTCAAGGCAGCAGTCACAGATTACAAATCCCCCTCAGGTTTCCTGCCTCCCCTATGGATCTTAGAAATTGGAGAATTAATTTGGAAAAAAGCTGCACGGGAATGGCAAGGCTTGGTAGCTGCACAAATAAGGTCAGAAGCAATCCACATTAGATCCTTGATTATAAGTCTGAAGCTAGACATCAAGGAGAGATACCCACAGAGATATGAGATGATAACCCACGAAGCATACAAGCTAGCAATGGAGCAAGTGGCAAACAGAAAAACAAAGGTCCCCCCGAATGAGAGATTCTTCGTAGCTAACGGAGACATAAACTTAATAGAATACTTAAGAGAACAAGAAGGAATAGACATGACGGAACAGGAAAAGGAGAGAGTGAGAATTTGCATGAACCCCAAGAAGAAGGAAGCAAGAATAGAAGAGTCCCCCGTGGATTTTGTTTTCCCACCCCCTGTAGAAGATACCCCGCCCCCGCAGACACAAAACCCGGAAGAATCACAACCTCCCTGTGGACAGCAGATCACCCTGACACAAGACTCGGAAGAGCGACCTGCCCAGGAAGAAGAAAGATTGCTGTTCTTGTCCCAAGAAAATACCCCTTCCCACCCAGAACAAATAGACAAAATTGCAGAATGCCACAACCGAATTGATTCTGTGGCAAAGGCAGTCGAGAGGATTGAAAACATCCTGGCACAATGTCTCCCTGCAACAGCAGAGGTCCCCCCTCCTCCCCCCCCACAAGCACCAAGAGAACAAAGAGAAGAAAGGAATAGAACAAGACAGCCCACAACAAAGACCAAAGAAACGGCAACAGAAATTGGAAACGAGAATAGACATAGATCAGTAGGAACGATCACAGACATGGTAAAAAAGAAAAAGAATAAAGTAACACAAACAAAAAACGACAGACAAATCCCCCCGCGGGGGAGGAACAGACAGCACATGCAAGAAAGGATCAATTACGGACCATGGAGGAGAAACACCTGGGTACAACAATACAGAGAGCCAAGGAATTGGGGATTCGAGGAAACGGGTCGCACCGCTTGGAGAACAAACCAACCAAAGGCCCAGCCGACCCCTGAACCCAGAGGAGAGGATCCCACAAAGATGGAACACTCAACAAAGACAACAAGAGATCAGACCACAACCCCGGAGGTGGATCCCCCAGAACAGATGGAGTTACCATCACAGAAGAGGAAACACACAATGGGATCAAGAACAACAAGGAGGAAGAACTTGGCAAGAAAGAGACAATGGCAACTGGGGATGGAGATGGTAGTTTCTGAAGTCCCCCTCACACTGCCACAAAAGTCGGTACTGAGCAAAGGAAGGTCGTTTGTCACAGGCCCTCCCTCTCTGAAACCAATAGAACATCACATCACGGCCTCTCTGGAAGATTTAGAAAAAGAAATCAACCACAGATTTACCCAGTCCCTGCTCCCAGGATCCCGCCCTCCGAGTGTAAATAAACAAACAATGAAGATCCCCACACAACTCCCCTTCCACAAAGGGAAGAGGCTCCCCCCTAAGAGACTCCCAGGGTTGGCAGAGATAATGGATGAAGCCAAAAAAGAAATACTGACAGCAGGTAAAAGGAAGAAGAGGTTGAATTTAAACAAGAAAGAAATAGAAGCACTGGAGCAATTAAAAGAAGACCCAAACATTGTGATAAAGAAAGCAGACAAAGATGGAGCCCTAGTAGTACTAAAAACAGGAAACTACAGAGCTATGGGCAGAGCCCACCTTAAAGATAAAGAAACATATGTCCCCCTAGTGGACGAAGAAGAAGCCCTGAGGAAAGTAGATAATGAATCCAAGAGGCTTGTAAATAGATTTTACACCCTGGATTCCCCCGGAAAGAAGTGCACCAGTTTTAAAGCAGCCCAGAGAGATGCCTTGTTAGCACACAAACCCAGCATCCCACATTGGTACATTCTTCCGAAAACACACAAGAAAATAGATGAAGAATTAGGTACCTGGCCAGGAAGACCAGTACTCAGCGGCTGTTGTGCCCCCACCAGACCTGTGGATAGGCTACTTACCACATATTTAGCACCACTATTAGATCTCCTACCAGAAAGATTACAAGACACTTCGGATTTCCTCAGAAAGATAAGAGAATTTCCACAGATCCCGAGAGGAGCTCTGATTTTTTCCTTTGATATTGTATCCCTGTATCCATCCATACCCCAAGAAGAGGCGGCATGGGTGGTTTCACATTTCTATGAAAAGAACTTTGGATATGTGCAAGGCAGACTCAGGCATGATTTTAACATACAAGCCCCACCTCCTTACCTAATAAAGGAAGGGATTGACCATGTTTTAAATGGAACCCTACTAAGGTACGACCATGGTTACTACAGGCAAAATAAAGGCACAGCAATAGGTGCGTCGGTATCTGTAGCTATTGCTGAGATCTTCGTGCATGCGAGCATTGAAAAAGAAAGGAAAAAGATGCAGAAGCAACCCTTGGTGTTCTTCAGGTACATTGATGACATTTTCGGGATTTTTGACGGGAAAGAAGATGAACTGAGAGAGTACCATCAGGGGCTGAACAAGATACACCCCGACCTTCAATTTACGCTGGAGTTTGACAGCCAAAAGCTCCCTTTTCTGGACACTCTAGTGTATGTAGATGGAGAAGGAAACCTACAAACCACGGTGTTCTACAAGCCCTCCAACACGCATCAATATTTACATTTCCACTCGAGCCATCACCCAAACCTCAAGAGATCCCTCCCCTTCTCACAAGGTATAAGGATCAAAAGAATTGTGAGCGACCCGATGAACCTAGAAGAATCACTAGAAGAAATGTTCAAGTTCTTCAGGCTCAGAGGATACACCCACAAGATACTAAATGAGGCAAAGAAAAGATTGAACGAATTAACTCGAGAAGACCTGTTGTCGGAGAAGAACAGAAATGGAACAGGCAGAATCATTTTCCCCATGTTATACTCCCCGAACATAGCGTCAATCCTGAGGACTTCCATCAACAACATCTGGTCTTGGCTCCAAAAGAACGCCGAGGACAAACCCTGGGAACAATGGTTCAAAGATCCGCCCCCTATGATCGCGTGGAAAAAAGATCAAGCCATTGGTGAAAGGCTAATTAGAGCGGAATTTCCATCCCCACTCACTCTCAAAAAAATAAGAGAAATATCAGGATGCAGAGAAAAGGAACAAACAAAATAAGACAAATTTCCGACAGAGATTTAAATATAAAAGAAAGTCCGATAAGAGAGAAGGATCGGCGCAGGAAGTTGTCTGCACAATAACATTCCATTCCATCACCGCACGGCTGGTCATACCTCACCGAAGGCGAACGGAGAAATGAGAGAGGGAGCGGACCACATCCCCGCGTTCCTCCCCTCACGAAACGACACACCTGTAAGATCCAGAGCAGAGTTAGCCCCGCCCACCAAGTTGCGTCCGTCCCTCCTGCTTATATACCCCTTTTCATCCCTGTTTTCCACACACTTCCCTCTCTCCAGCAGGCGCAGCGGTTGCGACAAGGACTTCGAATACCCAACCGAACCTCCCCTCTCCTTGACCAGGTGTAGCCCCCATGAGAAGGGCTCCTGCTGCTGCCTCCTTTCCCCTCCCCACACCCCCGTTTTTCTTCATGTTTCTTGTGTGGCCATGGGCCTCTTTGTTTCTTGGTCAAACAGGTGGTAGAGGAAAACCGAGAGAGCAGCCCCCTTGATGTTCCTCCTCCCCACCTGCATCTACAGACCAAAGGCATAGAATTCAACCCCAGTCGGACGCCGATAGAGAGTTATGTGCCGAGAGAGAGACGGAACAGCCCCCCCCCCGGCGAGACCCCCCAGACGAAGAAGCCATGGGGATCCTCGCCCTGCAATCAAAAATATATATATTTTTTCCTGTGTTATCTTATGCTTTTCCTACATACATTTATTTGCAAAGAATATAAATAAAAAATGGTACCCCCTCGCCCCCTCCTCCCCGAGCCCCGTGTTCTCGTCGGTTGATCTGGACGATTCCAAGGTGGTTCTCTTTCTTTTTTCTGATGAAACCTTAAATTTGTGCGTTGCCTCATTAATTACCCTTGGCCAGAGCACAGATAGACATGGTCTGGTTTCTCTTTCCCCCCCCCCCTTTTGGTTTTCTTGTAAAGCCGGCCTTTCCTTTAACATAAAAGGAACCAAAAATACGATGAAAATACTTTCGAGTTAGAGACAAATGATTAAACAAGATTTCAACATCAGAAATACCTCATCAAAGAAACAGTTTTGTTTGCTTCCTTGAAAGACAAAATTTACGGAAGAAAAGAACATTTAACCCCCTTCTCGCCCCCCCCTCCCTTTTGGAGTCCCCCCCTCCCTCCCCCGTCCCCTCCCTTTCCGTATTTGGGTTGTACCTTTTTCGTTGGTCTTTGCCAGAGCACAGACAGGCCTGGATAGTTTCCCCCCCCCCCTCTTTTTTTGTTTATTTTCCTGTGCCTATTTGAAGAGAACATGTCATACGAGTATTTACATGATGTTCCCCATATGATGTTTTCTGTTTTTTTCCAATTACCTTTGTATGTATTGTTGGTCTTTGCCAGAGCACAAGTAGGCTTGGCTAGATCTTTTTTGTCTTTTCCTTTTTTTTGAAACCTTTTTGCTTGGAATAATGAACACCTTTCCCTGTTTGTTTATTTAGCTATCTTCTTTTTGTTTGTTTTATATAATGCTTATGTTTCTTTGTTTTGATATACCCTTTGTTGGTATTAGCCAGAGCACAAACAGGCACGGCTACATCTCATTTTCTCCGCCTCTTTTGAAACTTTTTTCTTGAAATAATGAACATCCCTCCCCCTTTTTTAATGTTTTGGGAAGCTATTTAGCTATTTTTATTTTGTGTTTGTTTGATATTATGCTTATGTTTCTGTGTTTTGATGTACTCTGTTGGTCTTTGCTAGAGCACAAATGGGCATAGCTAGATCTCAGTTTCCATCTCTCTCTGAGACCTTTTTCATGCTGTGTATAATGTCCGTACTTTATCCTTTGGATTCTAGATGATGATAGATCACTTTTTAATTTTGTTTGTAAATATTTAGTTACATATATAAAAAATATTCTTTGTTCCCATGCCTTCCAACTGTTTGTAAAACCCTCCTTCCCCTCGTTTCCTAGCATATACCTAGAGAGGATCAAGGAGAAGGTTCCCCAGTCCCCCAAGTTACACACACCGCGGTGCTCTTTTCCATATTGTATATATGTCATATTTTTTGAATAAAGAGTTAGTATATACACAATAGTGCACCTGAAGAGGCCATGCAGGCCGAAAACGCGTTCGTGACTTTGGTGTTATACTAAGTGTTAAGTGTAACTTGTGTTTTTTATTTTTGTGACCCCCTTATGTGAACACAGTGCAAATATGAAACAGTGAAAAAACCAAGTAACGAAAGGATACCAGGACCTAAGACGGCAACCGGCCACACCTTTATAAGAAACAAGTTTAGGCTAGTCCTACCTCGAATAGGAAGCTAGCCTCCTCAATTTTCTGTTGTTCCTTTTTAACATAGACTCATATATCCCCGGTTGTTTGTTTCGCAGTTGCACACACCCTGGTGTTGCGTTTTCTTGCTGTGGTTTTTGGCACTCTGTGAATATTTGCTCCCCACATATTTCTACCTTCCTTTGATGTGCGCCTAGTGTTTCCACATGAATTTATATATATCAGTGATATAAGCAGAAGAAACGATAAGAAACCCAACCTAACCTAGAAAACCACAAAAGAAGTTGTATTCAGTGGAATGGTAACAACCAGGAATCAATCACGAGACGAGAATATGACAGAAAAAATGAAAATAACATCAGAAGAGATGAATTTAGGTTCCCTATGCTGTAGGCTGAGCAAAAGCATGGAAGGAATTTTCGAAAGACTAGCTGAACCTGAAGCATATAGAAATAGAACGGATATAGATAACCCCCATTCCCTCCTGACTGATGGATGGGATCACCCGGATGCCTGGGCCCCGGGCAACCCGGCTATAGATGCCTCGCCCTTTGATGCCATTGTTGACAAAGGGAGCAAAGGAAATTGGTTACCCGGAAGACCCATACCCAGACACACCTGCAGATGGGACTAATGAAAATACCCCTCTCAGCACTGAGGAATACACAGACCTCCAAAACCTAGCCACCCTCTTCCGAAAAGAAACCCTGTGCTGCAAGAAAGTGAAATACTGTACCGATTGCGAATTGCAAGGAGTTGCAGGAGTAGTCAAGGCAGCAGTCACAGATTACAAATCCCCCTCAGGTTTCCTGCCTCCCCTATGGATCTTAGAAATTGGAGAATTAATTTGGAAAAAAGCTGCACGGGAATGGCAAGGCTTGGTAGCTGCACAAATAAGGTCAGAAGCAATCCACATTAGATCCTTGATTATAAGTCTGAAGCTAGACATCAAGGAGAGATACCCACAGAGATATGAGATGATAACCCACGAAGCATACAAGCTAGCAATGGAGCAAGTGGCAAACAGAAAAACAAAGGTCCCCCCGAATGAGAGATTCTTCGTAGCTAACGGAGACATAAACTTAATAGAATACTTAAGAGAACAAGAAGGAACAGACATGACGGAACAGGAAAAGGAGAGAGTGAGAATTTGCATGAACCCCAAGAAGAAGGAAGCAAGAATAGAAGAGTCCCCCGTGGATTTTGTTTTCCCACCCCCTGTAGAAGATACCCCGCCCCCGCAGACACAAAACCCGGAAGAATCACAACCTCCCTGTGGACAGCAGATCACCCTGACACAAGACTCGGAAGAGCGACCTGCCCAGGAAGAAGAAAGATTGCTGTTCTTGTCCCAAGAAAATACCCCTTCCCACCCAGAACAAATAGACAAAATTGCAGAATGCCACAACCGAATTGATTCTGTGGCAAAGGCAGTCGAGAGGATTGAAAACATCCTGGCACAATGTCTCCCTGCAACAGCAGAGGTCCCCCCTCCCCCCCCCACAAGCACCAAGAGAACAAAGAGAAGAAAGGAATAGAACAAGACAGCCCACAACAAAGACCAAAGAAACGGCAACAGAAATTGGAAACGAGAATAGACATAGATCAGTAGGAAGGATCAATTACGGACCATGGAGGAGAAACACCTGGGTACAACAATACAGAGAGCCAAGGAATTGGGGATTCGAGGAAACGGGTCGCACCGCTTGGAGAACAAACCACCAAAGGCCCAGCCGACCCCTGAACCCAGAGGAGAGGATCCCACAAAGATGGAACACTCAACAAAGACAACAAGAGATCAGACCACAACCCCGGAGGTGGATCCCCCAGAACAGATGGAGTTACCATCACAGAAGAGGAAACACACAATGGGATCAAGAACAACAAGGAGGAAGAACTTGGCAAGAAAGAGACAATGGCAACTGGGGATGGAGATGGTAGTTTCTGAAGTCCCCCTCACACTGCCACAAAAGTCGGTACTGAGCAAAGGAAGGTCGTTTGTCACAGGCCCTCCCTCTCTGAAACCAATAGAACATCACATCACGGCCTCTCTGGAAGATTTAGAAACAGAAATCAACCACAGATTTACCCAGTCCCTGCTCCCAGGATCCCGCCCTCCGAGTGTAAATAAACAAACAATGAAGATCCCCACACAACTCCCCTTCCACAAAGGGAAGAGGCTCCCCCCTAAGAGACTCCCAGGGTTGGCAGAGATAATGGATGAAGCCAAAAAAGAAATACTGACAGCAGGTAAAAGGAAGAAGAGGTTGAATTTAAACAAGAAAGAAATAGAAGCACTGGAGCAATTAAAAGAAGACCCAAACATTGTGATAAAGAAAGCAGACAAAGATGGAGCCCTAGTAGTACTAAAAACAGGAAACTACAGAGCTATGGGCAGAGCCCACCTTAAAGATAAAGAAACATATGTCCCCCTAGTGGACGAAGAAGAAGCCCTGAGGAATGTAGATAATGAATCCAAGAGGCTTGTAAATAGATTTTACACCCTGGATTCCCCCGGAAAGAAGTGCACCAGTTTTAAAGCAGCCCAGAGAGATGCCTTGTTAGCACACAAACCCAGCATCCCACATTGGTACATTCTTCCGAAAACACACAAGAAAATAGATGAAGAATTAGGTACCTGGCCAGGAAGACCAGTACTCAGCGGCTGTTGTGCCCCCACCAGACCTGTGGATAGGCTACTTACCACATATTTAGCACCACTATTAGATCTCCTACCAGAAAGATTACAAGACACTTCGGATTTCCTCAGAAAGATAAGAGAATTTCCACAGATCCCGAGAGGAGCTCTGATTTTTTCCTTTGATATTGTATCCCTGTATCCATCCATACCCCAAGAAGAGGCGGCATGGGTGGTTTCACATTTCTATGAAAAGAACTTTGGATATGTGCAAGGCAGACTCAGGCATGATTTTAACATACAAGCCCCACCCCCTTACCTAATAAAGGAAGGGATTGACCATGTTTTAAATGGAACCCTACTAAGGTACGACCATGGTTACTACAGGCAAATAAAGGCACAGCAATAGGTGCGTCGGTATCTGTAGCTATTGCTGAGATCTTCGTGCATGCGAGCATTGAAAAGAAAGGAAAAAGATGCAGAAGCAACCCTTGGTGTTCTTCAGGTACATTGATGACATTTTCGGGATTTTTGACGGGAAAGAAGATGAACTGAGAGAGTACCATCAGGGGCTGAACAAGATACACCCCGACCTTCAATTTACGCTGGAGTTTGACAGCCAAAAGCTCCCTTTTCTGGACACTCTAGTGTATGTAGATGGAGAAGGAAACCTACAAACCACGGTGTTCTACAAGCCCTCCAACACGCATCAATATTTACATTTCCACTCGAGCCATCACCCAAACCTCAAGAGATCCCTCCCCTTCTCACAAGGTATAAGGATCAAAAGAATTGTGAGCGACCCGATGAACCTAGAAGAATCACTAGAAGAAATGTTCAAGTTCTTCAGGCTCAGAGGATACACCCACAAATACTAAATGAGGCAAAGAAAAGATTGAACGAATTAACTCGAGAAGACCTGTTGTCGGAGAAGAACAGAAATGGAACAGGCAGAATCATTTTCCCCATGTTATACTCCCCGAACATAGCGTCAATCCTGAGGACTTCCATCAACAACATCTGGTCTTGGCTCCAAAAGAACGCCGAGGACAAACCCTGGGAACAATGGTTCAAAGATCCGCCCCCTATGATCGCGTGGAAAAAAGATCAAGCCATTGGTGAAAGGCTAATTAGAGCGGAATTTCCATCCCCACTCACTCTCAAAAAAATAAGAGAAATATCAGGATGCAGAGGAAAGGAACAAACAAAATAAGACAAATTTCCGACAGAGATTTAAATATAAAAGAAAGTCCGATAAGAGAGAAGGATCGGCGCAGGAAGTTGTCTGCACAATAACATTCCATTCCATCACCGCACGGCTGGTCATACCTCACCGAAGGCGAACGGAGAAATGAGAGAGGGAGCGGACCACATCCCCGCGTTCCTCCCCTCACGAAACGACACACCTGTAAGATCCAGAGCAGAGTTAGCCCCGCCCACCAAGTTGCGTCCGTCCCTCCTGCTTATATACCCCTTTTCATCCCTGTTTTCCACACACTTCCCTCTCTCCAGCAGGCGCAGCGGTTGCGACAAGGACTTCGAATACCCAACCGAACCTCCCCTCTCCTTGACCAGGTGTAGCCCCCATGAGAAGGGCTCCTGCTGCTGCCTCCTTTCCCCTCCCCACACCCCCGTTTTTCTTCATGTTTCTTGTGTGGCCATGGGCCTCTTTGTTTCTTGGTCAAACAGGTGGTAGAGGAAAACCGAGAGAGCAGCCCCCTTGATGTTCCTCCTCCCCACCTGCATCTACAGACCAAAGGCATAGAATTCAACCCCAGTCGGACGCCGATAGAGAGTTATGTGCCGAGAGAGAGACGGAACAGCCCCCGTCGCCCCGGCCCCCCTCCCCTCCCGACACCACCATCATCAACCTAGAGGCGAAGAGACACCCCCCAGACGAAGAAGCCATGGGGATCCTCGCCCTGCAATCAAAAATATATATATTTTTTCCTGTGTTATCTTATGCTTTTCCTACATACATTTATTTGCAAAGAATATAAATAAAAAATGGTACCCCCTCGCCCCCTCCTCCCCGAGCCCCGTGTTCTCGTCGGTTGATCTGGACGATTCCAAGGTGGTTCTCTTTCTTTTTTCTGATGAAACCTTAAATTTGTGCGTTGCCTCATTAATTACCCTTGGCCAGAGCACAGATAGACATGGTCTGGTTTCTCTTTCCCCCCCCCCCTCTTGGTTTTCTTGTAAAGCCGGCCTTTCCTTTAACATAAAAGGAACCAAAAATACGATGAAAATACTTTCGAGTTAGAGACAAATGATTAAACAAGATTTCAACATCAGAAATACCTCATCAAAGAAACAGTTTTGTTTGCTTCCTTGAAAGACAAAATTTACGGAAAAAGAACATTACCCCCCCCCCCCCCCCTTTTGGAGTCCCCCCCTCCCTCCCCCGTCCCCGTCCCCTCCTTGTATTGGTG
>NW_023663833.1:0-14495 GCF_015228065.2 Penaeus monodon | reverse complement strand
GGTGTGTGCGTGTTGTGTGTGTGCGGGTTGTGTGCGGTGTTGTGTGTGTGCTGTTGTGTGTGTCGCGTGTTGTTGTGTGGGGTTTTGTGTTTTTTGTGCGCGTTTGTGTGTGTGCGGGTTTGTTTTTTGTGCGCGTGTTGTGTGTGTGGCGTGTTGTGTGTGTGCGGTTTTTGTGGTGGGGGTTTTGTGTGTGTGGGCGTTTTGGGGTTTTGGTGCGCGGTTGTTTTGGTGGGGTTTGTTTGGCCGTTTTGTTGTGTGGGGGTGTGGGGATGTTTTGTGCGAGGTTTGTGTTTTTGGGCGCGTGTGTGGTTTGGCGTTTTGGGTTTGGCCGTGTGTGTGTGGCGGGGGTTGGGTTGTGCGTGTGTTTTTTTTTGCATTCGTTCTGTGTGGTGTGTGGTGTGTGTGTGTGGTGTGTTGTGTGGGGGTGGGTTGTGTGGGGTGTGGGTTTGTGGTGTGTGTGTTTGTGTGTGTGTGCGCGCGCGCGAGGCTACATATGTGTTTTTTGGGGTTTTGGTTGTGGTGTTTGTGTTTTTGGGTGTGTTGTGTGTGTGTGTGTGTGTGGTGTGTGTGGGTGGGGTGTGGTGTGGGTGTGTGTGTGTGTGTGGTGTGTGGTGTGTGTGTTTGTGTGTGGGTGTGGTGTGTGTGTGTGTGTGTGTGTTTTTGTGCGCGCGTCTTCTGTGTCCCCGAAGGTGAGGTTTTGTCCCGGGGGGTTACAACGCGCAGAGTTTCCCCGATTAAAGATTTCAGTTGTGTGTGTGTTTTTGTGTGTGTGTGGGGGGTGGGTGTGTGTTTTGTGTGTGAGAGTGTGTGTGTGTTTTTGTGTGTGTGTGTGTGTGTGGTTATGTGTGTGTGTGGTGTAGGGGTGGTGCGCGGTGATAATTGTGTTTGGGTGTGTGTGTGTGTGTGGTGGGGGTGTGTTTGTGTGTGTGTGGGTGTGTTTTGTTTTGGGTGGGGGGTTTGTGTGTGGGGGTGTGTGTGTTATAGTTAATACCGGTACAAGATAGTAGGCTTTTATATGGAAATTATGTGGAAAGTATATATATATATATATATATAAAAATATATATATATATATATTATATATATATATATTTATTGTTAAGGGTTTAAAAAGAAAAATAAATGGTAGACATCTAAGGCATGTAGGACTATAGGAAAGTACAGAAAGGGGGTAGGGAAGAGCGGTCGAGTTAGTGGGTAGTTGCATACGTAAACTATTCGATTAGTTTTGAAAGGTTTAAAGAGGGGCAAACGGCTGAGAATGAACTGGTTAAGGTAGGGTTAGATAAGGGGGATTGTAAGAAGGAATGTATGTCTGGGGAAGAACATGCTGTTAAAGCGGGAAATGTGAGTTTCGTAAAGATTTTTGGGGGCCCGGGGAAAGCAGAGGAAAGGGGCGCTAAAAAATTGGACGTAAACGAATTGTGGAGCGAAAGAGGGTTTTACTGGGGAACATTTGGGGGGATAGAACTACATCAGATGGGAGTGGTTGACTTGGGGGCCCAACAAAACCCGGGCGAGAGGTCTCCAACGTCTGTTCTTAGACGGGAAAATTATTTTTTTACGGTATGAATTTAAGTGCGGAGACTTCCCCGAAAGATGCATGGGGGTATACAGGAAGGTCTTAAGTGGGGGTGTAATCTGTGGCTGGAACACATGGCAAAAGTGGTTTTGGGGGTGGGACATAGGGTAAGTATGTGCTAGAGTATCTGCCCCTTTATTGAAGGATTTCCCAAAATGGCTGGGCATGCAGCAAAAAACGATGTTTTATGGCGGGACTGGAGAAAACCAGTTTTGGATTTTACAGAATGGGGGTTTTGGTGCATGACTTTATTATGAGAGTTTTAAAGTTTCGGGTCGTAAAAATGTAAAAAGAAAGAAAGGAGGAGTAAAAGTTTTTTAAAGCAAAAAAAGGGGTGAAAACAGTTTTTGTATGGGCCTAGAATCAGGGGGAGGGGGGTTTTAAAATGTTATTGGGAAGGGTTCTGCAAAAATAGCACCGGAGGGGATTTGGGGCCACGTGTAAAAATGAATCTGTAGGAATAAAAGGAGACATGGTTTTGGGAAAAGGGGGGAGAAGGACAGGGGGGGGGGGTATTGATTTTTGGGGGTCGGGGGAAAAAAGAGGAAAATTGGAGGTAAAGGTGTAAGCCATGGGAACAGAAGGACAGAAAACGGAAGAGACGGGATGAGGAAAAGGGGAAAGGGAGAACGAGGGTACCACGCAAAGGAGAAAGGGTATTAAAAACGGGAGAAAAAAGAAAAAGGTAGGAATAGGGACGTGGATAGAAATTTTGGTAAAGGGGAATTTTGGTGGTTTTGAGTATAAATCAGAGAGATGTACGCGTTAAGGGGGAGAGGTATGTCTGTTTAAATGTACGGCTCTCAACGGGAGAGGATGGGAAAGGGCGCCAAGGCTAAGACCGCGTGGCGGATTATATTAGATAGAAAGGAGGGGGGTTTGGGGGCAGGGGGTCGAGTGGCATCCATAATCGAGATGGGAGGATAAGGTAACAGAAGATGGAGTAGAGTTTTGCGATTAGTCCCCGGATAATGGACAGAGTTTTGAGATTTAGGTGACAGTGAGTTTTTCTTTAAAAAAAAGTTGGTCTTCCAGGAAAAAAAAAAAGAAAAAAGCCCAAAGGAAATTTTCCAGGAAAGGTATTGGAGGGAACACCATTAAAAAGAGTGGAGGTTGGGGACCATGTGCACAAAAGAAAGGGTGAAGGCTCCCGGAGGTAAAATTGAGACAAAGTCTTAAAAGCAAGAAGATAAAAGGTGTGACAACTGTCTGTGGGGCCCTTTTGAATTGAGGAGAGGGTGATAATGTGGGGAGCAATTTTTGCCTGGAAAGTAAGTTTTAAGAGAAAAAACTTTTAAAAATAAACCCTTGTTTCCAAATATGCCTAGGGAGGCAATTGTTGAAAAACACGTAAAGCCATTTTGGGATGTGATATATGTTTTTTCTAGGGCAAAAAATATAGCTAATAGCATGTAAATGCAGATGAATATAAATTTTTAAATGAGAAGGGGTCGCGTATTTGGGGAACAATGGGGTGTAATCTTGGAGGGGGTACCCAAATTTTGGGGGTTTCAAGAAGGGGGGGATAAAGCTTTCCCCAAATGTGAAACAAACTTTTCCTGACGTCCAATGTGGTTAAAAAATAGTTAGAAGGCTAAAAGAGGAAAGGTGTGGGAGCATAGGGTAGTGAATACCGTAAAGGGCCTTTCAGAGTATTGCGGCAAACGTAGGCAGCATTGAGTTCAGAAAAAAAAAAAGGGAATTATAGGCTCGCGAGGTAGGGTGAAGATGAGGGGGAAAACTCCCTGAGGTTTTAATAAAAAGGAAGTGTAGAAAAAGGGCGGAACCACTTGGCTGAAAATCACTTAGTTCGTTAGGGACTTGGAGAGGATCAGAGTGAGAGTATCTCGAATAAGGGGATGGGAGGGGATGGGAATTTTCCCTGATATTTAGGGATCCATGTTTACTGATTTTATGACGAAGTAGGGGATGCTCTTTTTAAAAGGGAAAAAGGGTGATAGTGATTAGGGGTGCCCCGTTTGTAGCAGTAAGTTTTAGGCTTCACATTTTTAAATGAAGTGCTTGGTGCAACGGAATTCCCCATGGAAAAAATTTTGGGGTATAAGGGGCTGAGGTTCAGGAAAGTCTACATAGGCAGTCTTAGGACTGTAGTTGTGAAATTTGTATTTTATCTTAAATGGCAAGAAGGAGGTGGAGGGGGGGAAATATAGAGAGGAAGGGGAAAAATACCCCAGTTTGGGTCTACAAAACCCACATGAGGGGTTTTGGGAAATGTACATATGGATGGGGAAAGAATGGAAGTGCCGATAACAATGGAATCTAAGTGGGGATAGGGAAACATAGAGAGAGAGGTCAAGCATGAAAAAGATTTGGGGTGTATGTCAAATGTGTGGGGTGACCTGAATTTAAAAAATAAGGCCATTTTTAAAAGAGGATGATTCTAGGGATAGCCCCGGGGTGGTGATAGACACCCCAAAAAACATGGCGCATTTTTAAAAACCAACACAAGGAAAAATGGGGAGTGGGGGAAAATTTGATTTTCAAAGGCAAAAAGAGTGGGAAGGGGGGAAGTAGCTAAATTAACTGGAACCAAAAAGCAATAAAGAGGCAATAACTGTGCATGAGACAGTTTTTTGAAAGGGGAGGCATGACATGGTGTTTTCTGATGAAAAGTAAAATGAGACACAAAGGGAGTTAAAAAGACGAAATTTTAGTTGGAATTGGTATGGGAGGTGTGTGGAAAAGCCCTTGGGGGCAAATAATGGGTTATAGGAAAAAAGGATATGATAAAAGGTCAGGAGTGAGAACACAAACTGTGAATTTTTCCAAGTAGGGAAAAACTGCACTTTAGTATCTATGAGTGATAATGGTTATAGTGCTGTTGGAGAATTTGAAAGGGAAAGGGTTGGGGTGTATAAAAGGAGTGGTATCAGGAGGTGGAGGAAACTGAGGAAGGGTGTTTTGACATAAGGGATATGTCTACAGGGAAAGGGTTCTCACCAATGCAAACATTAAAGGGAAGGCCCTAGTTTTAAAAAAAATTTTGGGTATGTTGGTGGGTTTATGATACCCTTTTGGGGGAAGGAGTAGACTGATGACATCCATCATAGTCCTAGGGATGATAAGTCTTTTCCCAATCTGACCAAATTTTTTTATAAATTGGGGGTTTTTGGGGGGACAGAGACAGTTCCAGTACAATTGAAAATGGGTGAGGTTGCAGGAAAGGGGTTTCCCGAAAGATCATTGGAGTTTAAAGATATAGCTTGATTTCAGATGAGATGAGAATGCAAATGGCTACAGAAAGAACTTTTCCTTGTTTTTTGGGGACTTGCTGAAAGAAAGTGTTTTCAGAGTAAGGGTGTGGGGGGGGGGGATCATAAAAAATCGGTCCCATTGGCTGGGAAAATAGAGTTTTTAAGATTTTGTAGAGAGGGGGAGTGTAGAAAGGAGGGGATGTGTAAAAGGGAGTAGGTTGAGGGGGGTATTTTGGGAGTGTGGACAAAAAGGCTGAAAGTAAAAAGGGAGGATGGGGTGCTGAAAAAAAAAGGATTGTAGGGGTTGAGGGCGATGCAGAAAAAATTTTGGGAGAGTAAAATGTCTCCAGAGTCTGAGTTTTTACTTAGTGGATATGTGTTAGGGGGCACGAGGAGAGGTAGTAGGGCAGTTTCGATCGTGATGATGGATAGCCTGGGGTAGAAAAACCGGGGAGAGGGAGTTTTTGGGGGCTTTTTGATGAAGGGGCACCCTCACGGCCCCTAAAAGGGGTAAAATCTTCTTTTTGGGCCCAGGTTACCCTAGAGTATTTGGGGAGAAAAACGTCCCCCCCTCGGGGTTTCCCTTTGAGGGGTAAGGGTAAAAAATTAAAAACGGGGGGAATACCGTGCCTTGGCCCCCTCAGGCCTTTCAGGCTGCAAAAAAGTCAGCCTTTTCCTTCCCCTGTATAGTTCTCACACCTTAAAAAGGGGATAGTAAAAAGGGTAGGAAGGGGACGAAATAAAAAATGCGGGGAGCGAGGGCTGAGGCCCAAGGGGGGAAAGACCCCAATTGGGTCCAGCCTTCCCTCCAAGCTCCCCACAAAAACAATGGGCAAAGGATGGGGGGGGGGGGTTGCAAATTGAGGCACTAATTTTTAAATATTTGTATGCATGTGCATGGTGTGTGTATGATGTAAAAATTGTATGCATATGTATTAAAGGGAGATAGAAAGGTGTTGCTTGCATGTGCATGTGCATGAAAATGGCCATTGAAGTACAAAGGGGCATTTGCAGGTGAACAACTATGTTCTTCCCTGCACTAGGGTACATGCGCATTAAAAAAATCATATAAAAAAATATAATCACACATATATTACTTCTCAACGATCTGATACCATGGTGTAGGGGAGCGGGCCCGGGGAAATCGGTCATCAGTTACACTAGACCGCCCCCCTGCTGAGGGGGCTTTCAGGGGTATTTGGTTTTTTATTTCACAAAAATTTAGAAGAAATCATGAAATTCATAAATAGGTACAATTAAAGATTTTTAAATCTAGCTCCAAACCCTAAAGCCAAGTGATGAAAAAAATAGAGAGCTTCTCTGAAAATGTTTTTTACTCGAGAGTAAAAACCCCTTTTCAAAATAAAAGGGGAGTTTTTAAATGCCAAAAATGGGAAAAAGACTGGAAAAAACGGGTTTGGGTTTAGGGAAAAGGCCTAGATGGAGGGACAATTTCTAGTTGATATTGTGGAGGCTCGATCACCCAAAAACCCAAAAAAGATATTCATTCTCGAACGAAGATCTAAAATTTACAAATAAACAGTTCACGATATAAAAAGGGTAGGCAGTAAGAAAAGTCAAAAAAGTTCCCGCAAATCACGGTAGAACTAAAAAAGTTATGCAAAAAGTGGGGGATGAAAGTATGCACACAAGGGAAGATAAAAAAATTAAAAAAAAAGATAAAATTAAAAGAAGAAGAGTTTCGATATTCTATAAATAATATATGAAACCCTGTTTTCATACCAGCATGAAAAAAGATAAAAGGAAACTCAGAAAAAAATTAACAAAAGAAAACCAGACGGAATGTGCATATAATAAAAGAAATCATGATAGGGAAGACTTTAACAGGATATTACAAATCAAATGAACAGCCCATGGAAGAAAAAAAACGGGTAAAGGACGTACCTAACACACAAAGAAGAATAAAAAGAGTTAAAGGGCAGCAGAGAGGAAAAATGGGTGAAGACGGAATTAGATTGACCTTGTAAAGATGCGGAGAAATTGCAAAGTAAAACTACCCAAATATTTTTAACAAATCCCTTTCTAAAGGGAAAAACTCCGAAACCCGGAAATTAAACCAATTATATAATAATAATATATATAATATATAATTATATATAATTACATTTTAAATATGTGTGGAAAGCCCCATTTCACACCATTTCACAAGGGCCCCATTTCAACCCCCATTTTTCTGCAGGGAGGCCCCTTTAGAAATTTTAAGGTTTTTCCCAAATTCCATAACCAAAGGGGACCCCCCTGGGACCACTTGAGCAGATCTTCCTTGCACCTGCCAAAACGCAAAAGTTATGAATTAAATTATTTTTTTAATACGGTAACATACCTACATCCAAAACCTTTGCTAGCCAAAAGGGGATGCACTTTACGGGGCCTTCCGCCTCGGAAGCGCCCCATGTACCGACAACCCTCTACCCACACTTCGAGTACATGCAACCTTGGGACTTTCCTATTTCAATCTGTATAAAGAGGTCGGTGCGAGCGACCGAACGAAGACAGCTACAGCCGCTGCCCGGCCCGAACCCGTCCGCCCGTTTACCATTCCTCTTACAATGAAAAGGAAAAAGAGAAAGAGAAGCGCATCACCTTTTCCGTGAAATTTCCGCATCATGCCAGACGCGACTTGTCTGCACTCACGCTCATGGCCCTCGTTACAGGGGGTGTGTGTGTGTGTGTGTGTGTGTGGTGTGTGTGTGTACTTATATACAATATTAAAAAATTATTACACCTATTACCATACACAAAAAACCCACACACACACACACACACACACACACACACACACAACACACACACACAACCAAAAAAACACACAACAAAAACCCCTGGAACTATAATCAGGGAATCTCCCGCGCAGTTGTAAACCGCCGGGGAAAAAGCCCTCCCCTTGGGCGACAACAGAAAAGCCCCGGAGGGGTAACCGCGGTAAAAAAGCGTCCCCACCCCTTGGGGAAAAAGAGCGACCTAGCAAGACCAAAAAGTCAGCCCAAGTCCTTTCCCTTAAACCCGAGAACACCTTCCTCTTTCGCGTAGGAGCTGACGCCACTTCTACAACAAGATCTTTTCAAAAATCGTGTCGTTAGTCATTAACCCCAGAAAAACAGATCTGATTTTTCCCTCTAGACTTCCAATAATATAGGGGTTTTCTTGAAAATTTTAAATTGAGACACTAACCACACATAATGTGTGTCTAGTATATATTATATATTTATAATAATTTTTATATATATAATAATATATAATATATATATATTATATACATGTGGTGGGTGTGTGGTGTGGTGTGTGTGTGTGGTGTGTGTGTGGGGTTGTGTGTGTGGTGTGTGTGTGTGGGGGGGTTGTGTTTTTTGTTTTGTGTGGTATTATGTATGTATATATTTAATAAATATTATTTTTATATTATATATGAATTGTAATATTTGTATAGTCGGTGTATAATGTGTTTAAAAAAATTTAATAACATTATAAAAAAAAAAATATATATACATATTTTAAAAAAAAAAAAAAAAAATTATAATATATATGTTATTTATTATTATTATATATATAATATATATATATATATTATAGATATTGAAAGGGCAAAAAACGGTAAAACAGGGGGGCCCCGGTCCAGATATATTCGGGATCACCAACTGAAGGGGAGTGTTTTGATGGTCCCGTACATGAGTGTCCCGCAGAGTCGGCTGAGTTTTTAGCTCATGAGTGTCCTAGTGAAAGGGTTAAAAATTAGTGATAAAGGTCTTAATTAAAGTCGGGAAAAAAGGGAGGGAACATTAAAAATTTGCAGAAACCCAAAAAGTGCATTTTTTGTATCAATGTCAAGGATGAACTACGTGGAATCATACTATATAAATTTCACTGAGAAAATTTACAAAATGTTGCAACAAGAATGATTGATGATTTGATTCTATTCATACTTGGGGAAATTGATCTCCCCAAATCCTAGCTTGCTGAAATGCAGATGAGGAACAATAGTCATGGAAAAGTTAAGGCAAGTTTAAAATAGGAAAGCAGCTAAGGCAGATAAGGAGATAAAGATCAAAGAACTAGAAGTAGAGGAGAAGACGGGTTTGGAGATAAGGATAGAAAAAGTCTACCCGAGTCTTTTGAAGAACCGAGGACTTCTATATTCAGTTTAAAAAATCTGCTGATATCAAAGGTGGCAAAAATGATGGGCAATATTGGTGCAGAGAAATTTAAGGGCAAGCAGAGAAGCATATGCATGTTTTGAGTATGGAAGAGTTTACGGACTATGGGACTGTCAAAGAAGCAGTGTTAAAGACTGTGGAAATGGATCCAAAAGTGTATAGAAGGTTTGAGAGACATTAAGAAAGTGAGGGGGGACAAACTCACTTAGAATGGCTATATTATGCAAAAAGAAATTTGACAGGTGGTGTAAATCTAAAGAAGTAATTTACTATGGGTGAATTGAGAGAGTTGTTACTTTTGGAACAAGGTATGGACATAGGTAAGAGTAAAGTGAAAAAATTTGATGGATGTTTGCGAGTTTGGCTGATCATATGAAGTGACAAATAGAATGATAAGGAAAAGAATTCAGATAAACAATTTAGAATGAAAAAAATGTAAACCAGACATATGACAGAAATTACAAGCATCAGCCATTTTCCCAAAATTTTAAACCAAATAATTCAAATTTTCAAGGGGGGTCAATCAAATTATATGTCAAAAAACACTGTAGAGAGTAGACCCGCAGAACGGTCTGTAAGTGTCCCAGATCTCAGAAAATAACAACCAGCATTTAACAGACGTGAGAGACCACTCATAAAATGTTTTGCATGTGGAGAAAAAAGGCCATGTCAGAAGTCAGTGCATGCGTATCCCAAAGTCTGTGGGAATAACTATTGGTAGAGGAGAATCCCAGTGTATAAGTGACATTAGGGATGTCAACTATAATGTAAAAAAACGGAAACCTGTGGATTTTGAACCATTTATATTGAGGGAATGGTTAGCTTCAAGGTAGTCCAGAGAAGAAAATTTTATATTTAAGAGATACTGGTTCAAATTAGAGCTTGATTTTAAAAGGATTATTAGAGTGGGCCAATGAGTCTTACTCTGGAAGGGATAGATGCTTAAAGGGTTAGGATCAGGCATGACGGTCCCCTGCATGATGTGAAACTTGAGTGTTGGGGTTTTTGAAAAGGGAATGTTGAGGGAGGAGTAAGTGATGAACTTTCCAGTAACCCGGATTTTAGATGGTGTTAGGGGAAAGATTTGACGGGTGATAAGTCCCTGAACCTTTTTATGTGTGAGGTTTTTGTAGAAATAAGCCGGTCGTCAAACGGATGGGAAATGTATGAGTGACCCCTGAGTATAAATTTTAAATGACAAAAAAGGAGGAATTTTATACCTGCCTGTGTTGTGACTTGAGCAATGTCAAGAGAGAAAAACCTAATGAAGTAGGAGTAGGGAATATATTTGAGAAAGAGTGAGAAACTGATGATAATGCATTTTGAACTAAAGGAAAAATAATGTGATATTGAAAAATTTGAAGTTAGATATATTACAGATTTGTTGGGTGACAAAAAGGAATATTAAAACTACAGATGGGTGATGAGAGCAATGAAGCAAGGAGAAATGGTGGAATGATGTAACAATTGGATTATTGTACATGGTGATGTTTTTTAATAAGAAAGGGAGACCTGGGGATGTTCCAGTGTCGGATTATTGGGAGTGGGGAAAGCAGACTGTAATCCCAAAGGAATGTAGGGTTCATGTTATTGTTTTGTCCAGTGATTATTGTTTGTCTGGGCATTTGGGCATTAGGAAGACAGCTGATAGGTTACTGACCCATTTTATTGGCCAAATTAAGAAGGTTTATCGATTACTGTAAAATATGTGAGATTGCCAAAGAGTAGGAAAACCCGAACCAGGTCTACAGCCCACACCTCTAAACCAATTCCAGCATTCTGCAAAACCAATTTTGCAAAAATTGTGATGATTGTGTCAATGCTTATCATCCTCAAAGCCCCGGGGTGGTAGAAAGGTTTCACCGACTTTGAAAAATATTTTGAGAAGGGATTGTGAAGAAATATCCATTGACTGGGATGAAGGTGTACATTTAGCCTTGTGCTATAAGAGATGCTGTGCAAGAGTCCACTGGGGGTTTTGTCCATTCGAGTTGGTGTATGGGCATGAAGTGAGAGGTCCTCTGAGCATGCTGAAGGAAAGTGGATTGGGAAGGATCTTCTCCAGGATTACTAAAGGATGTGTCTGACTTTAAGAACAGATCACCGAGCGCTAGAGAAATAGCTGCGGAAAAGATTTCATGGTCCTTGGACAGTTGAAAAAAAGAGACAGGAGAATTAAACTATATAGTGAACATTCCAGGAGGTGCAAGTTGAAACCCGTTGTGCCATCTTAACATGATGAAACCTTATTATGACAGAAATTCAACAGAAAATAGTAAAATTGACAAAGGAACTGTGTGTGCAAAGTTTTAAGTAATGAACAAGTGGTTATATGAAAATGATGTAAAACTGGACAGGTGTGAAGATAAGCTGTTGAGAAATTAAGATGCAATGAATAATTTAGCACAGAAACTATCATTTGGGAGATGAAGAAGAGGAGTCAGATTATGAAAGATTTTAAACCTCTGTTTTCTGATGTTCCCAGGAAACTGATTGTTACTGCACGATGTGGAGGTTACAGACACATCACCAATTAAGAAACACCCTTATAGAGTGAGTCCTAAATGAGAGAGGTAGTAGGAAAGAAGTAGAGTATATGCTTGAAATTTACTTAATTGAAAAGAGTAATGTCCGTGGAGTTCACCATGCATGCTAGTGATGAAGTGGATGGGGTTTCATATGGGTTTTGTACAATTTCCGGAAAATGATAATGTAACTAAAGCTGATTCTTATCCTATCCAAGAGCAGATAGCTGTATTGAACCAGATAGGGGATGCTAAATATGGGAGGTACCGCTAACTGAAAGAGCCAAAAAAAATTTGCATTTGTAACTATAGATGGTTTGTACAGTATAAAGTGTTACCATTTGGTATGAAAAACAGTGGTAGTGCATTCCAGAGACTAGTCAATCAAGTGTGGTGTAATATGAAAGGCTGTGCTGTATATATAGATGACATCATCTTGTATTAAAAAACTTGGGAAGAACATGTTTATATAATCAAAGAAGTATTTGACAAATTGAATCGAGCAAATTTGACTGTAAACCTCATTAAGTGTGAGTTTGCCAAGCAAATGAAGAATATCTATATTGTGGGACAAAGGATCTGTCAAGCCGATTAATGGTAAGGTGGAAAGTATTGTGAATTATCTCACTCCAACCAACAGGAAGAATGTTAAGATTTTTGGTTATGAGTGGATATTATCATAGATTTTGTAAGAACTACTCAACTATTGCTTTTCCCTTGACCAACTTACTGTCAAAGAATGTCATTCAGGCTGATGAACCCTTTAAGAAACTGAAGCGGATACTTGTAAGTGCACCCATTCTTTCTACCCAAATTTTGACATACCATTCCAAATTGTATGTAGATGCTAGTGATTTGGAATTGGTGGAGTCTCAATGCCAAGAGAAAGATGGTGTTGATCCTATTTGTTATTTTTTCAAAGAAATTACTGTCGTATCAAAGAACTATGGTAACATTGAGAAAGAATCATTGGCACTGATGTTGAGTTTGAACCATTTAATTAAATTTGTTAAAAGCCCTTGGTAATAGATATAAATTAGAGTATGGGGTCCACATTAAAAAGAATTATACTTAAGGTGGGAACTATTTTAATTTAGCGGGGATTCGTTTTAACAGTTATCTATGATTTTCTAAATGCGAGTGCTGAGCCTTTTTGAGTTCTTATATATTGTCAGATCCTGATCTTAGTTTGCAATTTTCGTTACATTTCGTTTCATTTTAATTAATTCAACATTCTATAATTGATTTTTGATAGGTTAATTTTTATGCTTAGGGTTGTCTTTTATCAGATTTCATATGCAATTTTATGGTAGAAAAACTCACAATGCTAAAACTAGATTTACCGTATTCCATCTTCTGGTCTGAAGAGGAAAGGAAGAGGAGGGGGTATAAAGAGAGAGGGGAGAGACAAAGCGGGTAACAAGGGGCAAGTGAGGACAGACGATTGGAAGCAAAGGGAGTTCAAGTTAGGTCGGAGGATCGCGGACTATGCGCCAGGTGGCCAGCATAGGAAGAAGGCGGAGGATGTGGGAAGCGAGGAGACTATCAGCAAGAGAAAAGCCGTTTAAGTTAACCTTTGCCGACAGCATGGCATGTACATACATGCCATGCCCACTATGAGTTACTTGTTTAATTGTTTTTACCCATAGATGGCTACACTTGTACTAAGTCACCAATGAGACAGTTACCAGTACGCCTGTCTCGCCCATTCATCCTTTTCGTTGATTTACGAAAATATTCTTATTTTGCTGTTACTAAAGTTTATGACATTAAATTAATTCTAATGTTTACAATAAAAATAACAACATTGACATTCATAGCACTAGTAAACAATTTGTTTTTCCGCCAATACAAGGAAAGGTGAAATCAGGTAAGGTCACAAGATCTACTAATTGAATCCTTTGTGGCTAAGCACTAGCAGAGCCATCTATGTGCAGAGACATTTCACAAAAATATAAAAAGTGAGCACAGCATTTTCCCCATTTTTTATTCCTTTTCCCCGTCGGCATTGGGTTAAACTTAGGCAGCAGCTTTATTAAGGAGGATTCCACCAGTCTTTGGGCATGGACATCAGTGGAAGGAAAGACAATTCGTGCTGCTGACCAGTCAATCTGATGGCCTCTGTCTCAATGATGGCAAAACAGAGCATTGTTGTTGTGTCCCCTGGATACATAGTACTTATGTTGAGACAGACGCTCAATCCTCCAACCTGACTTGACCTCCGTTTGCTTCTGATCGTCCGTGTTACCGCGTTGCCTCTCCTCTCTCTTTTATACCCCCTCCTCTCCCTTTCCTCTTCAGACCTGAAGATGGAATCCAGGTGGATTTCGAAACTGTAGTCTCATTTCCAATAAATCTAGTTTCTGCATTATGTTTTTCTCTACCACAGTATCAACACGGAAGAGTGTTTTACCATTTATGCAATTTTATTTTCAAAATTAAAACAGTGTGAGAACCGTCTGCCAAAGAAATGGGGCGGGGTCAAAGTTTATCTGGCGACCTTAGATGGTGACGGTCGGGTCTTCTGCCTGAGGAAGCCCGAAAGACAAGGTTCAGCTGGTAAGAGTAAGTGGTCGTGCCTTCGGCTATTCTATAATTTGTTCTTTTTTATATATTTATTAATCCATTTTAATACTTTTTAGTTTTATATGGTTCTCGAGTACCCCCCTTGTTTGCCAAATTACTATTTTACTGTTTAAGTTGTTTGTAAATTTAAATACATGTTCTCCTGAAATGAACATTTATTAAGGGTTTAATAAGTTCCTCACCAAACAATGATAATTGTTGTAAAGGTAAAGGAAAGTAAATGGAAATATGCTGTGAAGTTAAAAGGATCGGTGACCTGGAAATAGTGAAAATTTAATTCACTCATGTACGGAAATTTCAAAGATGATTATCTTGAACTCTTGATTAATAAAATACAATCTGTAAAGCAACAAAAGGAACTAGACAGAACCGATAAGTAACGAAATGTGAAACGTAATGATAAAGATCCCAGTAATAC
>NW_023663832.1:5000-7500 GCF_015228065.2 Penaeus monodon | reverse complement strand
CCACACAACACGACACTACAAACATACACACACAAACATACACCCTACCTACAGCACACACACACACAAAAACACACACCAACAACGCACACAACACACACACACACATTGTGCAAACGTGTGTATGTGTGAGTGTGTGTGTGTGTGTTGTGTGTGTGTGGTGTGTACATGTGTCTCTGTGCGTCATATATATCATAATCTATATATCTATATATCTATATATATATATATAATATATATATATATATGTGTGTGTGTGTTGTGGGTGTGTGTGTGTGTGTGTGTGTGTGTGTGTGTGTGTGTTTGGTGTGTGTGTGTGTGTGTGTGTGTGTGTGCATTGTGTGCAGATCTAATATATGTTATATATATATATATAATATATATATATATATATAATAGTATATATATTACATATATATTTACAATATATATATATATATATCTATATATTATATATCTATATATATAAATCTATATATTATAAAAATATATTTAGGTATTCCTGTTAATCCTTTTGCATTTTTTTAGTAATGAACTTAGGTATATGCATTAACTGTGCAGTTTATTTTTTGGAAAAGGAAATGAATAATTTTATTGATAAGGGTATGCACAACACGCTCAGACATTATATATTATTAATAGTGGCAAATTTTTTGACACTGCCGGCGGACTCGAACTGGAACTTTGGTGAGAGGGTGAGACGCATCAATCTTTGTGGTAATTTCGTTTTATTTGGGCTAATAATTTAGGGCTGTAAGTTTGTTTTACTCGGTACCCTGTCCTGAGCATATTATATGATATATTATATGTAAATAGTGGTGTACGTGGAATTGCATATACTATTATAAGTGGCGTCATAAATAAAAGGGGGGGACTGGTGTTTGGTGATGACCAAGAAGTGGTATCTCAGAAGCAGAGGTAATTTTTACTATTTATAATTTTTGGTGGAACAATGACCTGTGTCTTTTTTTTTTTGTTAGATTCTACCGAGAAACTTGAGTTACCGACTTATTTGAATCGTGTTAATTGAAGATCAAATGCGGTGTTTCACATTCATTTTGTCTTATATAACTTGTTGGCAGTTGCCACCGTGTAATTAACTCTTAGAAATACAATGTAAGAACATCTAACTAGTGTTTATATTTCGCACACTCTTGTTGCATTCTTTGAGTTATTCAGATGTGATTAATAAATTACATGATTTAATGTTTAAGTAAGTGAAAGAATTGAGAACAAATTTAAATCCATTAGACTATATTGAAAGGTAATAATTTATCCTTTGAAAAAAATAAGAAATATTCAGATTTGACTTTACTTTAGAAGTTTACAATTAAGTCTCTGTACCCTTTTTAACAAATGCCCCCTAGTTCATAAAAGCACCATCTCCATTAATACAAACAGATTTAGTCTAGCAAGGGAACTTGATTATACCAATATATATATTATAATATATATATATATATATTATATTTTATGTATATATATATATGTATATAAATTAGATTGTAGGATATACATATATATATATATATATATATAAATATATATATATATAGATATATAATATATTAGTATATACATATATAATATACCTACAGGCCATCCGGATAAAAAATAGAGAGAATGCATTGCCTCAAGAGGTAACCTCGGCAATCTTCTTCTCCGTGGAAAAAGAACTGGGGACCGACGCAAACCACGTATAACTATTCGACTCCATAAGAGCATCATCACAACATGAAAAAAAATAAAAAAAAACTAATATCGGGGATGCAGTGACCCTACGGCGGCTCAGACATAAACCTATACCGTTAAAAGAAGAAGATATACAATACATATATATGTATTAGGTATATCTTCGTTCTTTTTTAACACGGTAGGTTCGATATGAGGTTAGTCTGAGTCCGCCGTGGTCCACATAAACACCTACGCGTTAAAAGAGAAAGAGATATACATACATATATATGTATAAAAAAATTGTATAGACTCTTCTTCAGTTTTAACGGTAGGTTCATGTCTGAGACGCGCCGTGGTGCACAGCATTTACTTAATATATTGTAGTTTTTTCATGGGGTTGTGATGCCTTTTGGAGTGAGTACGTGGTAGGGTCCCCAGTTCCTCCTTTCCAATCCTAAGGAGGATAACCATTCGGCCCAACTACCGCGGCTTGACGTCACGGGGCTTCCATGATTTTTTCTTAGCAATATTTTTAGAGCGGGGTACTTTTTTGTTTGCCTAAAACTGCCTTCCGCCCATGGTATTTTTAAAAATTATCAAGAGTCACCAATCCTCTATATTTACCGGCCCCCCAAAAACATGAGTAATGACTGGGACTTTGATTGTCTTTGCGTCAAAATCCTGGGAGTTATCCATTGAGTCTTGCTTGCCAACCAGTGGCTAGGCAGGCAATCGAGGTAAGTTCCTTGGCCCAGGGACACAACTCGGCCGGCCGGTGACTCGAACCCAGTCTAGACTCAGATTGCCAGGTCGGTGACAAGTCCTG
>NW_023663830.1:0-14499 GCF_015228065.2 Penaeus monodon | reverse complement strand
ATTGGGTGAAAAAATTAAATACGAAGAAAAACGAAAAAAAACATCCCTATTCACACACAAAAAAGAAACAAGAGAAAGAAACATAAAAAAGATAACAAAGAGAGAAATGAGAAAAAATAATAAAAAAGTGAAAAAGAAATAAGAGAAAAAGCATAAATGAAGAAGAAAGAAAGAAAGAAAAGAAAGAGAGAGAGAGAGAAAAATGAAATATGAGATAAAATATATATAAAAAGGGAAGAAAGAAAGAAAGAAGAGAAAAAATGAAAAAATGGAAAAAGAAACAAGAAAAAGAAAATAAGAGAGAAGGAAAAAAAATAAGAGAGAGAAAAAGAAGAAAAAAAATGTAAAAAGGAGAAGCGAGAAAGAAATACGAGAGAAAAAAGAAAGAAAGAAAGAAAGAGGAGAAAAAAAATAAAAAGAAGAAAAAGGTGAGATGAGAAAAAAAAGAGAAGAAAGACAAAAACACTAGAGAGAAAACACACACACACACACACACACGCGTGCGCGCGCGCACACACACACACACACACAAACACACACACACACACACAAACACACACGCACACACCGCACACACACACACACATACACACACAAACACACACGCGCACACACACGGCACACACACACACACACACAAACACACACACACACACACAACACACACACACACACACACACACACACACACACACACAAACACACACGCGCACACACACACACACAAACACACACACACACACACAAACACACACACACACACACACACAAACACACACACACACACACACAACACACACACACACACGCATGCACACACAAGCCCGCCCACATTCACACCCAAAAAGAGGGGGGGGGGCGGAGTTACGGAAATACCCCTTCCAAACGATATTTCTTAATCCTCGCCACCGTGGCCGAGCGGGTTAAGGCGTCTGTCTCGAACCCGCAACCGCGGGGCCGAATACGCGGCTGCGGGTTCGAATCCCCCCCCCCCCCGCCCGGGGCTGAAAGATATGAAAAGCCCCGGGCACCCCCCCCCCTTTTATTTATCAGAATGTTTTACGTAACGAATTGAAATGAAATAAACTAATAATAATAATAAAATAATAAATATAATAATAATAATAATAATAATAATAATAAGATAATAATATATTAAAAAAAAATTAATACACCACACAAAAAAACAAAAAACAAACACAAAAAAAAAGCACAAAAAAAAAGCACACCCACACCCCCACACAAAAAACAAACCCCCACCCCCCCCCCCCCGGGCGCAAAAACCACACACAAAAACCCCCAAAAAGAAAAACAAAACCCCACAAAAAAAAAAAAAAAAAAAAAAAAAAAAAAAAAAAAAAAAAAAAAAAAAAAAAACAAAACAAAAAAAAACCCCGGGAAAAACCCCCCCAAACCCCCAACCCCCCCCCCCCCCCCCCCCCCAAAAAACACCACCCCCACCCCCCCCCCAAACCAAAAACAAAACAAAAAAAAACCCAAAAAAAAAAAAAAAAAAAAAAAAAAAAAAAAAAAAAAAAAAGAAAAAACCCCATAAAACAAAAACACAAACCCAATTTTTACAAAAAAAAAAAACAAAAACCAACCCCGGAAAACCCCCCCAAAAAAAAAACACACAAAACAAACAAACAAAAAACACAAAAACACAAAAAAAAAAAAAAAAAAAAAAAAAAAAAACAAAAAAAAAAAAAAAAAAAAAATTTTAAACCCCACACAACAACAAAACACCGGGTTGAAAAAAGCCCGCCCCTTTTAAAAAAAAAAAAAGGGGGGGCCGGGGTTTCCCCAAAAAACCCCCTTAAACCCTTTTTTTAACCCCCCTCCCCCCACCCGGGGGGGGAGGGGTTTAAAGGGCGCCTTTTGGGGAACCCCCCGGGGGCGGGCAAAAGCGCGGCGCGGGTTCAACCCCCCCCCCCCCCGGGGCTAAAAGGGAATTTTTTAAAAATTTTATTTATAAAATGTTTTACGTAAAAATTTTAAAAAAATGAAAAAAAAAAAAAAAATAAAAAACATAAAATAAAAAAAAAAATAAAAAAAAAATAAAAAAAAAAGAAAAAAATGAAACAAAAAAAAAACAATAAACAAAAAAAAAAATTTTAAAAAAAAAAAAAAAAAGAAAAAAAGGTGGGAAATGAAAAAAAGAATAAAAATTTGAAGGGGGGTTCGCAGAAAAAAAGAAAACGGGAAAAAAGGGAGAAACCAAAAAAACCCCCCCCCCAAAAAAAAAAAAAAAAAAAAGGGGAAAAAAAGGGGGAAGAAAGGGGGAAAAAAAAGTAAAAAAAAGATTGGGAAAGTGCAAAAGAGAAAGGGGAGAGGATCGGAAAAAAAGGGAAAATCCCGAAAAAAGGGGGGAAAAAAAATTTCGAAGAAGAAAAGGATCCAAGAAGGGGGAAAACCCCTTTGAAATGGGGAGGGGGCAAAGGGGAAAGGGGGGTTTTCCGAAGGAAAAGGGGGGAATCGGGGGGGTTTTTGAGAGAGGGGCGAAGAAAAAAATTTTAAAAGAATGAACGAAAGAGGGGAAATTTTGGAAAAGAAAAAAAGGGAAAAAAAGGAAAAGGGAAAAAAAAAAAAAAAAGTTTCCCGAAAAAAGGGAGGAGGAAAAAAATGGGAGAAAAATCGAGGGGAAAGGGAAAAGGGGGGAAAGGAAAAAACAAAAAAGAGAAAATGCGAGAAAAAAAAAAAAATACAGAGAAAAAAATAAAAAGGAAGGGAAAAAAGGGGAAGGTGGAAAAAGAGAAGGGAAAGGGGATGAAGAAAAAAGGGGGAGGGGTTTCCGAGGAAAAAAGGGGAGGATGCGGAGAAAAGGGGAGAGGAATCGAGAAAGGAAAGGGAGAGGTTTCGAGAGAGTTTGGGGAGGGGAATCCCGAGGAGAGAAAGGGGAGAGGAAGGAGAGAAAGGGAGGGATCGAGAAGAAAGGGAGAGGATGCGGAGAGAAAGGGGAGATGCGAGAGAAAAAGGGAGAGGATGCGAGAGAGAAGGGGGGAGGAGCAGAGAGAAGGGGGGGAAGGCGAGGGGAAAAATTTTGGAGAGGAGGGGGGAAAGGGAAAGGGGAGGGGATGCGAGAAAAAAAAGGAGAGAGGTGCGAGAGAAAAAGGAGGGGTTTGGCGAGAGAAAAAGGGAGGGGAATGCAAAAAAAAGGGAAGGATGCAAGAGAGGGGGGGAAAGGGGAGCGAGAAAAAAAAGGGGAGGATGCGAGAGAAAAGGGGAGGATGCGAGAGAGGGAAAAGGGGAGGATCGAAAAAGAAAGGGAGAGGATGCAAGGAAAAAAGGGGAGAGGACAAAGGAGAAAGGGAGGGATGCGAAAAAAAGGGGGGAGGATGCGAAAGAGGGGGGAAGAGGTTTCGGGGAAGGGGGGGAGGGGAAATTGCGAGGAGAAAAAAAGGAGAGGATGCGGGGAGAAAAAGGGAGAAAATTGAGGGAAAAGGGGGAAGAGGATGCGAGGAAAAAGGGGAAAGGGATGCGAGAAGAGGGAGGGGAAGGCAAAGAGAAAAGGGGAAAAGGATCGAGAGAGAAAGGGAGAGGATGCGAGAAGAAAGGGTTTAGGATGCGAGAGAGGGGGGAGAGGATGCGGGGAGAAAAGGGAGAGGATGCGAGAGAAAAGGGGAGGGGAGGCGGAGAAAAGGGGAGAGGAGGGAGAGAAAAGGGGGAGAGGTCAAGGAAGGGGAGAGGATGCGAGAGAGAAAGGGAGGGGATGCGAAAGAGAGGAGAGGATGCAAGAGAAAAAAGGGGAGGGGGTACAGAGAAGGGGAGGGGATGCGAAAAAAAGGAGGGAAATCGAGAGAGAGGGGGGAGGATGCGAGGGGAGAAGGGGAGGGATGCGAGAGAGAAGGAGAGGGATGCGGGGAGAAAAGGGAAAAGGGGATCCCGAGGGAGAAGGGGAAGGATGCGAGGGAAGGGGAAAAAGGAGCGAGAGGGGAAGGGGGAAAAGGGGGGTGCGAGAGAAAAAGGGGAAAAGGAGGGAGAGGGGAAAGGGAGAGGTTTGCGAGAGGGGAAAGGGAAAGGGGAAATGCAGAGAAAAAGGAGGGGAAAAGGGAGAGAAAAAGGGAGAGAATGGAGAAAAAGGGGGAAGGATGCGAGAGAAAAGGGGGAAAGGGGATGCGAGGAGAAAGGGAGAGGATCGAAAAAGGGAGAGGGGAGAAAAAGGGGCAGAGGAGAAAAAAAGGGAGAGGGGGGGGAGGAGAAGGGGAGGTTTGGAGGGGGAAAAGGGGGAAAGTAGGGGGGAGAGAAGGGGAGGGGGATGCGAAGAGAAGGGAGAGGATGCGAGGAAAAGGGAGGGGGATGCGAGAGAAAAAAGTAGGGGAATGCGAGAAAAAAGGGGGGGGAAAGAGGATGCGGGAAAAAAAGGGGAGGGATGCAAAGAGAAAAGGGGGAAGGATGCAAAGAGAAGGGGAGGATCGAAAGAGGGGGTGAGAGGATGCGGGGAGAAAAAGGGGAGAGGTTTGCGAGAGAGAAAGGGGAGAGGAGGGCGAGAGAGAAGGGGGGGGATGCGAGGAGAAGGGGAGGGAGGCAAAGGGGAGAAAGGGGGGGAATGTAAGAGGGGGAAGGGGGAGAGGGGAATGGGGAAAGGAAAAGGGGAGAGGATGCGAAGAGAAGGGGAGAGGTGGGGGGAAAAGGGGGAGAGGATGGAAGAAAAGGGGGAGGGGTGAGAGAGAGAAGGGAGAGGTTTCGGAGAGAGAGGAGGGAGCGAGAGAAAAAAGGGAGAGGATGCGAGAGAAAAAGGGGAAAAGAGTTTTCGAGAAAAAGGGAAGGGGGAGAGGGGGGGTCCCGAGAGAAAAGGGGGGGAAAGGTTTCGAGAGAAAAGGGGGAGAGGATGCGAAGAGAAGGGGAGAGGATGCGAAAAAAAGAAAAAGGGGGAGGTGCGAGAGAAAAAGGGGAAAAAAAATGCGAGAGAGAAGGGGAGGGGTTCGAAGGGGGAAGGGGGAAAAGGAAATCGAGAGAAAAAAGGGGGAAAGGGATGAAGAGAGAAGGGAGAGGATGGAGAGAAAAAGGGGGAGGATGGAAAGGAAAGGGGAAGAGGTGGGAGAGAAAGGGGAGGGGATGCCGAGAGGGGGGAGGGGTGCGAAGAGGGGGGGGAGGGGAAAGGGAGGGGAAAAAGGGAAGGGGAGAGGGGAAAAAATGCAGAGAAAAAAGGGAGGGGAAATGCGAGAGAGAAGGGGGGGGTTTCGAGAGAAAAAGGGTAGGGGATGGAAGGGGGGGAAAAAGGGGATGCAAAGGGGAGAAGGGGAGAGGATCCGAGAGAAAAAGGGGAGGTTTTCGAGAGAGAAAGGGAAGGATGGAAGAGAAGGGGAGAGAGGAGAGAAGGGGGGGAGGTGCGAGAGAGAAAGGGAGGGGTTTGCGGGGAGAAATGGGAGAGGATGGAGAGGCGGGGGAAAGGATGCGAGAGAGAAGGGGAGAGGATGCAAAGAGAGAAGGGGGGGAGGATGCGAGAGGGGAAAGGGGAGAATGCGAGGGGGAAGGAGAAGGAGGGAAGAAAAGGGGAAAAGGGGGAAATGCGAGAGAAAAGGGGGAAGGGATGGGAGAGAAAAAGGGAGGGGGATGGAGAGAAAAAGGGGAGGAAAAGGCAAGGGGGCAAAGAGGGGCGGTGCGGGGAAAAGGGGAGGGGAAAAAGGGGAGAGGAAGGGGAGGGGATGCGAGGGGAAAAGGGGAGAGGATGCGAGAGAGAAAAAAAGGGAGAGGAGGAGAGAGGGGGGGAGAGGTTTGCGAGGGGAAAAGGGGAAAAGGAGGGAGAGGGAAAAAGGGAGAGGAGGGAAGAGAAAAGGGGAGAGGATTCAGAGAAAAGGGGGAAAGGGGGGATGCGGGGAGAAAAGAAGAAAAGGACGAGAGAAAAGGGGGAAAGGATGCGAGAGAAAAAGGGAAAGAGAATGGAGAAAAAGGAAGGGGGGGGAAAACGGAAAAAGAGGAAGGGGGAGAGGATCCCAAAGAGAAAGGGGGAGAGGATGCGAGAGAAAAAGGGAGGGGGAAAGGCAAAGGAGAGAGGGATAGGGGGGGAAATGCGAAGAGAAAGGGAGGGGAATCCCGAGAAAAAATGGGAGAGGATGGGGGAGGAGAGAAAAAAGGATGCAGAGAAAAAGGGAGGGATGCGAGAGAAAAAGGGGAGGGGATCCCGAGAGAGAAGGGGAGGGGTTGCAGAGAAAAGGGAGGGATGCGATGAGAAGGGGAGGGGAGGAAGGGAAAAAGGGGAAGGGAGAAGAGGAAGGGAGGGGGATGGAGAGAGAAGGGAGAGGATGGGGAGGAAGGGGAGGGATGCGAGAGAAAAAGGGAGGGGATGCGAGAAGAAAGGGGAAAAGAGGATGCGAGAGAAAGGAGAGGATGCGAGAGAGAAGGGGGGGGAAAGGAATGCGAAGAGAAGGGAAAGGGGGGGGGGCATCGAGAAGGGGGAAGAGATGCAAAAAAAAAGGGGGAGAGGATGCGAGAGAAAAAGGGGAAAACCGGGGGTAAAAGGGAAATGCGAGAGAGAAGGGGAAAAAGGGATGCGAAGGACGGGAGAGGTTTCGAGAGGGGGGGGAAAGGGGAATGCGAGAAAATGGGAGAGGATGCGGGGGAAGAGACTGGAGAGGATCAAAGGAAAAGGGGGAGAGGATGCGAGGAAAAAGGGAGAGGAGCAAGGGGGGGGGAGGGTCAAGAGAAAAAGGGAAAGAGGTGGAGGGGGAGAAGGGGAAGGGGAATGCGAGAGAGAAGGGGAGGGGATGGGGAGAGAAAAAGGGGAGAGGGGGCAAAGGGGGAAGGGGGAGGATGCGAGAGGGGAAAGGGAAAAGGGATGCGAGAGAAAAGGGGGAAAGGGGGGGATCCCAGAGGAGGAAGGGGAGAAAGGGAAATGCAAAGAGAGAAAAAAAGAGGATGCGAGAGAAAAGGAAAGAGGTTTCGGGGAGAAAAAGGGGAAGAGGATGCGAGGGGAAAAAGGGAGAGGACCCGAGAGAAAAGGGGGAAAAGGGGAAACCGAAAGGGGAGGGGAGAGGTTGCAAAAGGGGAAAGGGGAGAGGATGCAAAGAGGGGAAGGGGAAGGACGGAAGAGATAACGGAAAAGAGAAGGGGAGAGGATGCGAGGGGGAGAAATGGGAGGGAGGGAAAGGGGATGGAGAGGGATGCAGAGAAAAGGGAGAGGATCGAGAGAAAAAGGGGAAAAGGATGCGGGGAGAAAAGGGGGAAGAGGATGCGAGGAGAAAGGGAGAAAAGAAAGGGGAGAGGATGCAAGGAGAGAAGGGGAGGGGAAATGCGAGAAAAAGGGGAAAGGGGAATCGAGAGAGGGGGGGAGGGGAAAATGCGAGAGAAAAGGGGGAAAAGGGATGCAGAGAAAAGGGAGGGGATGCAAAGAAAAAAAAAGGGAGAGGATGCGGAGAAAAAGGGAAGGGGGCGGAAAGGGGGGAGGGGTTTAGAAAGGGAGAGGATTGCGAAAGGGGAAGGGAAGGATGCGAAAAAAAGGGGGAGAGATGCGAGAAAAAGGGAAAAAAGGGGGAAAATGCGGGGAGAGAAGGGGAGGATGCGAGAAAGAAGGGGGGGGAAGCAAGAAAAAAAGGGGAGGGATCGAGAGGGGGAAAAGGGGGAGAAAAAGAAAGAGAGAAAGGGAGGGGGGGTTTGAAAAAGGGAAAAAGGGGGAGAGGATCGAGAGAAAAGGGAGAGGATGCGAGAAAGAAGGGGGGGAGGATCGAGAGAAAGGGGGAGAGGATGCAAAGGGGAGAAAGGGGAGGGTTTCAAAGGAGAAGGGGAAAAAGGATGGGGGAAAGAAGGGAAGGAGCAAAGGAGGGGGAAGGGATGGAGAGAGAATGGGAGGGGAGCGAAGAAAAAGGGGAGGGATCGAAAAAGGGGGGGGGGAGGGGATCGAGAGAAAGGAGAGGTTTGCGAGGGGAGGGGGGGGAGAGGTTTGGGGAAAAAAGGGGAAGAGGATCGAGAGAGAAGGGGAGGGGATGGAAGAGAAGGGGAGGGAAATGGGGGAAAAAAAAGGGGAGAGGACAAGAGAAAAAGGGGAGAGGTTTGCAAAGAAAAAGGGAGAGGATGCAAGAAAGGGGAGGGGGGGATGCGAGGGGAAAAGGGGAAAAGGATGCAAAGAGAAAAGGGGAGAGGATCAAAAGAAAGGAAGGGGGAGAAAAGGAAAGGGGAGGGGTTTGGAGAGAAGGGAGAGGTTGGCGAAGGGGGGGGAGAGGATGCGAAGGGGAAAAGGGGGAGAGGATTTAGAGAAAAGGGGGAGAGAAGCGAAGAGGGGGGAGAAGGAGCGAGAGAAAAAGGGAGAGGATGGAGAAGAAGGGAAGGATGCGAAAAAAAAAAGGGAGAGGTTTTGCAAGAGAAAAGGGGGAAAAGGATGCAAGGGGGAAAGGGGGGAAAGGGGGAAGAAGGGGGGGGAAAGGAGAGAGAAAAGGGATGCCAAAAGGGGAGAGGTTTGGCGGGGAGAAAAAGGGGAGAGGTTTCGGGGAAAAAAAGGGGGGGGGGGAATGCGAGAGAGAAGGGGAGAGGAAGGGAAAGGTGAGAGAATCGAGAGAAAAGGGGGAAAGAGGATGCGGGAGAGGGGGGGGAGAGGATGCGAGAGAGAAGGGGGAAAAGGAAGGGAGAAAAAGGGGAGGAAAGGCAGGAGGGGGGGAGAGGAAAGGGGAAAAGGGAGGATGCGGAAAAGAAAGGGGGAGGAATGCAAAAAAAGAAGGGAGAGGATGCAAGAAAAAGGGAAGTTGAGGAGGGGGAGAAAGGGGGAGAAAAAGGGAAAGGGGGAATGTAGAGAGAAGGGGAGAGGATCCCAAAAGGGGAAAAAGGGGGAAAAAGGGAGGGGTTTGCGAGAGAAAAAGGGGAGGGAAATGCGAGAGAGGGGGAGAGGAGCGAAAGAAAAAGGGAAAGAGGATGCGAGAGAAAAGGGGAAAAAGGGGTTTTGAAGGAGAAGGGGAGGGGAAAGCGAGAGAAAAAGGGGGGGGAAAAGGGAAAATTCGAAAAGAAAAAGGGGAGAGGAATGCAAAGAGAGAAGGAAAAGGGGGGTTTCAAAGAGAAAAGGAGAGGGATGCGAGAGAGAAGGGGAGGGATGCAAAAGAGAAAGGGAGAGGTGCGGAGGGGGGGGGAAAAAAGGATGAGAGAAAAGGGGGGGGATGCGGAGAGAAGGGGGGGATGCGAGAGAGAAGGGGAGAGGAGCGAGAGGGGAAGGGGGAGGATGCGAGAGAAAAGGGGGAGAGGATGCGAGAGGGGGGGGGAGAGGATGCGAGAGAAAAGGGGGAGAGGATGCAAGAGAAAAAAGGGGGAGAGGATCGAGAGAAAGGGGAGAGTTTGGCGAGAGAAAGGGGAGGGGGATGGAAAAGAGAAAGGGAAAGGACAAAAAAGGGGGGAAAAAAAAAAAGGGGAAAAAAAAAAGAGAAAAGGGGGGAGGGGAAATGCGAGAAGAAGGGGAGAGGTGCAGAGAGAAGGGGAAGGATGCGAGGGGGGAAAAGGGGGAGAGGATGCGAAGAGAAGGGGGGAGGATCAGAGAGAAGGGAAAAGGATGCAGAGAAAAAGGGGAGGGGTTTGCGGGGAGAGGGGGGGAAAAGGTTTGCCGAGAGAAAAGGGGGAGGGGAAATGCGAAGAAAAAGGGGGAGGGGATGCCCGAGAGAGGGGGGGAGAGGATCGAGGAAAAGGGGGAGAGGAGCGAGAGAAAAGGGGGGGGTTTAGAGGGGAAATGCGAGAGAGAAAGGGAGGGGATTCGAGAAAAAAAAGGGGAGGGGAGCGAGAGAGAAGGGGAGAGGAAATGGGAAGAGAGAAGGGGAGGGGGGAAGGGAAAAGGGGAGAAAGGGAAAAAGGAAAATGCGAGAGAGAAGGGGAGGGGATGCGAGGGAAGGGGGGGATTGCGGAGAAAAAGGGAGAGAGGGGGAAAGGGGAAAGGATGCGAGAGAAAAGGGGGAGGGGGAATGCGAGAAGAAGGGGGAAGGATTCGAGAGAAAAGGGGGAAAGAGGTTTCGAGAAAAAGGGGAAAATAGGAAATGGAGAGAGAAGGGGAAAAGGAGCGAGGAGAAGGGGAGAGGTTCGAAGAAAAGGGGGAAAAGGAGGGGGAGGGGGAGGAAAGGGGAGGGGATGCGAGAGAAAAGGGGGGGAGGATCCCGAGAGGGGAAGGGGAGAGGATGCAAAAGAGAAAAGGGGGAAGGGGAAATTCCAAAGAGAGAAGGGAGAGGGAATGCAAGAGAAAAAGGGGAGAGGATGCGAGAGAGAAGGAGAGGGCGAGAGAAAAGGGGGAAAGAGGATGCGGGGAGAAAAGGGAAAGGATGCGAGAGAGAAGGGGAGGGGGATGCGAGAGAAAAGGGGGAGAGGATGCGAGAGAGGGGGGGAGAGGATCGAGAGGGGAAGGGAGAAAATGCAGAGAGAAGGGGAGGGGATGCGAAGAAAGGGGAAAGGAGCGAGAGAGAAGGGGAGAGGATCCCGAGAGAAAAGGGGGAGGGGGATGGGAGAAAAAGGGGAGAGGATGCGGGGGAGGGGGGGAGAGGAGCGAGAGAAAAGGGGAAGGAGGGCGAAAGAAAAAGGGAGAGGATGCGAAGGAAGGGGAGAGGTTTGCGAGAGAAAAGGGGGGAAAGGATGCGAGAGAAAAGGGGGAGAGGATCCGAGAGAAAAAAGGGAGAGGTTTCGAGAGAGGGGGGGAAGAGGATGCGAGAGAGAAGGGGAGGGGATGCAAGGAGAAAGGGGGAGGAGAAAAAAAAATTTCGAAAAGGAAAAGGGGGAGAGGATGGGAGAGAAAAAGGGGAGAGGATGCGAGGGGAAAAAGGGGAGAGGATCCCCGGGGAAAAAAAAAGGGAAGGAAAAAAAAAAAAAAAAAGGGGAGAGGATGCGGGGAGAAAAAGGGAGAGAATGCGAGAGGGAAAGGGAGAGGATGCGAGAGAGAAAAAAAAAGAGGATGCGAGAGAGAAGGGGAGAGGAGCAAAGAGAAAAAGGGAGAGGTTTCGAGGGGAAAAAGGGGAAGGATGCGAGAGGGGGAAGGGGAGGGGATGCGAGAGAGAGGAGAAGGTTTGCAAGAGAGAAGGTGAGAGGATGCGAGAGAAAAAGGGAAAAGGGGTTTGGGGTTTGCGGACCCTGGAGGAGGTTACGGGACTCTGGCGGGGAAAAAGGGGGGTTTAAAACTTTACAAAATTTTTTGAATCCACACACACACACACACCCCCCAACACAAAAACACACACACAACCACACACAAAACACACACACGAACCACACAAACACACCACACACCACACACCAAAACAAACACACACACACACACACAAAACCACGCACACACCCACACCAGCCCGCTCACTTTTCACATCCAAAATAAAGGGGGGAGGGCCCGGGAGTTACAAAATCCCCCTTTCCAAACTTTAATCTTAATCCCCCGCCCCCGGGGCCCGGGGGGGGGGTTTAAAGGGGCTTTTGTTCCCCAAACCGAAACCCGGGGGGGCCGAATACGGGGTTTGGGGGGTTCGACCCCCCCCCCCGCCGGGGGCTGAAAGACAAAAAAAGGGCCCCGGGCACCCCCCCCCCCCCTTTTATTTATAACAATTTTTTAAACGTAACGGGTTGAAAATGAAAAAAATTTAAAAATAATAATAATAAAAAATAAATATTGATAATAATAAAAATAAAAAATAAATAATAATAAAAATAATAATATATAATAATATATATATATATATATATATATATAATATATATATAAAATTATATATAATATATATTTAAAACATATGTGTGTATATGGGTTATTTAATATTTTAAAAATTTTAGATAATAGATAGATAGATATATATAGATATAGATAAAATAAATTATATATTATATTTTAAAATATAATATATTTTCTTATCTATACTATTTTCTATCTTCTATATATATATATAAACCATATCACACTTTGGGTGTGGTATATATATATATAAAATATATTAATTATATATAATATTTTATATAATATTATATATTATAGATATGTATATATTATCTTATATATATTATATATTATATATATAATTTTATATAACATACACACACATACATATATGTGTATACACACACACACCCCAGACACACACATATATATACATAATACTACAAATTTTATATATATAATTATATATATATATATATTCTTATATATATATAAAAAACCCATATCCACACACACAATATTCTATATATATATTAATCTTATCTATTTTATATATATATATAATTAAAATTATATATAAAATATATATATATCCCTATATAATATATATATATATATATATAAAATTATATATATATATATATATATTTAAAAATATTGTATTTATTATACACATATATTCATATACATATATATAAAACATATATAATTTATTTTTATATACATATATATTAAAATATTTTTTTTAAATTTATATTTTTTTTAAATTTTTTTATTTATTTATTATTTATTTATTTACGAAAGGAGAGGGGAGCGATCTAGGTTTTAAAAGTTTTTAGGGCCAATTTTTTAATTAAACTTTTAAAAAAAAAAAATCGGGCCCCGGATGTAAATATTCTATCTTTTCGCTTCGAAGGAATTTTTTTTGTATGTGAATAAAAAAAGGGAGGGGAAAGACAGAAAGGGGAGGGAAGGGAGGGGAAAGGCAGGGGAAGGGAGGGAAAGGAGGGGGGTGGGGGCGGGAAAAAGGCAGGGGAAAGGGGGGAGGGAGAAGAAAGGAGGAGAAAGGAGGGAAGGAGGGGAAGGGCAGGGGAAGGGGGGAGGGGAGGAAGGAGGGAAAGGCAGGGGGAAGGGAAGGGGGGGAAAGGGGGGGAAAAAAGGAGAGGGGGAGGGAAGGGAAAGCAGGGGGAGGGAGGGGGGGGGGAAGAGGAAAGGCAGGAGAAAGGCAGGGGGAAGGGGAGGGGAAGCAATAAAGAGGGAAAGACAGGATTAAAAACTTGGAAGGAGAGGAAAGGAGCAAAGAGAAAAAAGAAAAAAAAGGTAAAGAAAATGAAGAAAGAGAAAAAAAAAGGAAAGGGAAGCAGAAAAAAAAGAAGATGAAGGAGGGGGAGGAGAAGCGGAAAAAACAAGAAAACAAGGAAATAGAAAAAATAAAAAAGATTATGTATTTTCCATTTTGGGCGAAGAAAAAATTAGAAAAAAAGTAATCAGGAGAAGATAAATAAAATTGTGAAAAAAACACGAAAGGGAAAAAGAAATAAAAAAAAAATCCCCATTTACACACAAAAAAGGAAAAAAGATAAACAAGAGAAAATAATAACATAAAAAAGAGAAGAAAGAGAGAAATAAAAAAGATAAAAAATGGAAAAAAGAAATAAAAGAAAAAAACATAAAAAAAAGAAGAAAAAAAGAAAGAAAAAAAAAAAAATGAGAGAGAGAAAAAAAGAAAAAGAAATGAAAAAAAGGAGAAGATAAAAAGAAATAAGAAAGAAAAAAAGAAAAGAAAAAAGAAAGAGGGGGAAAAAAAAATATATAAAAAATGAGAAACGAAAAAAAAAAAAAGAAAAAAAGGGAAAGAAGGGAAAAAGGGGGAAAAAAAAAATGTAAAAAGGAAAAGCGGGGAAAAGAAATACGGAGAAAAAAAAGAAGAAGAAAATAAAGAAAAGAAAGAGGAGAAAAAAAATAAAAAGGAGAAGAACGAAATAAAAAAGAGAGGAAAGAAAAGAAGAAAAGAAAAACTAAAAAAGAGAAAAAATAGACATATAAAAAAGAGAAAGAAAGAAAAAAAAACTAGAGAGAAAACACACACACACACACACACACACACACCACCCCCACCACACACCAAAGAAAAAAAGGGGGAGGGGCGGGTTACGGAAATACCCCTTCCAAACATTCTTCTTAATTCCTCGCCACCGTGGCCGAGCGGGTTAAGGCGCCGTCTCGAACCCGCAACCGTGGGGCCGAATAGGGGTTTGGGGTTTCGAATCCCCCCCCCCCCCGCCCGGGGATTAAAGACATTAAAAGCCCCGGGCACCCCCCCCCCTTTTATTTATCAGAATTTTTAGGGAACGGGTTGAAAATGAATAAACTAATAAAAAAGTAATAATAATAATGATGATAATAATAATAATAATAATAATTAATAATAATAATAAATGATAATAATAATAATGATAAAAAGAATTGAAACAACGAAAAGAAAAATTTTTAAATTATTATAAAATAATAAAAAATAATGATAAAAAAAATAAGATAATTTAAGAAATTAATTTATTTAAAAAAATAAAAAAAAAAAAACTAAATAAATAATAAAAATATAAATATATAAATAAGAATAATGGAAATAATAAAAAGAATTAAATATAATAAATAATTAAAAATAATAATGTAATAATAATAATAATAATAATAATTAATAATAAATGATAATAATAAAATATAATAAATAATAAAAATAATAAAAATAACAATAATATCAACAATGATACTATTATTACTATATGAAAAAATAATGATGAAATAATAAAAGGGCGTAATAAAAATAATCAAATAAAAGGAAAAGGGTAAAAACAGCAATAACCTCTGAAGGGGAATAAAAGGTTTTAAACAAAAAAAAAATCAACGGGGAG
>NW_023663829.1:0-14500 GCF_015228065.2 Penaeus monodon | reverse complement strand
TTAAAAATTTTTTTTTTTTTCATTATTTTTTTTGTTTTTTTTTTTTTTTTAAAAAAAATAAATTTATTTCCCCCAAAAAAAAAATAATTAATTTTATGAAAAAATAAATAAATAATAAAATAAAAATATATTATAATAAATACTAATTGTTATAAATATTGTTATTAATATTATTTTTGTTTATTATTTTTATTTTATTATTATTTTTTTTACTGGTAGTATAATTAAAAATTAAAAAATGATTATTTATAAAACAGTAATAATTACAGTAAATAATAATAATATTTAAATTTGGAAAAAAATAATGATTAAAAAATAAAATTTTTATAAAAAAAAAAACGTTTATTTATTTGTTTATTTTATATTTTATTACTATTATTATTGTAAGTTTGGTTTGTTATTAGTAATAGTAATTAAAAAAAATAATAAATCAATAAACTGCAGTTAATTTGCAATAATAAATAAATGATAATTAATTTGCAAATAATTGAGATAATAAATAATTGCAAATAATGAAAAGATAATGATGATGATAATGATTGATATAATGATGATTTAAAACGATTAATGGATGATGATTAAATCATTTAAAAAATTATCATGATAAAATAAACCGGGAAAAAATTGTGTCCCATAATAATAAAAAGAAAGAAAAGGAAAAGAAAAAAAAAAAAAAAATTTATAAAAAGTCGAAAAAAAGCGGCACAAAATCTAAACGAAAATATAGGGGAACTTTTTGGAGAGAGTGAAGGACTCCAAAATGGGAACCGTTTTTTTTTTTCCATTTCATTTTTGATGATTCTGGCAAATTGTTTAGGGGTAATAATGATAATAATTTAACCAACAGAATTTTTAATTAATCATGACAATAAATGATGAAAAAAAAGTGAGAATAAAAGAGGAAAAATTTGGAATAAACAATTTTGATGAATTTTAATAATATATTACATTTAAATTAATTATTATTATCATATTTTATTTATTTATTATTATTATTATTTTATTATTATTTATTATTTATTAATTATTTATTATTATTTATTATTAATATTATTATTTATAATATTTATTATTTTAATTATTATATTATTTATTATTAATTATATTATTATTTTATTATCATTATTTAAAACCATTATTAATTAAATTATTTACTTTTTTTTTATTTATTATTTTATTTAATTATTATATATTTAGAATTAAAATTATTATAAAAAAAAATTTAATAAATTAAAAAAAAAATTAATAATAAATAATAATATAAATTTATTTACTTATTTTGTTATAATATTTGTTATAATATTTTATTATTTTTATTATTATCATTATTAATTATTTTTACTGGTAGTATAAATTGTAAAAAATAAATTATTATAACCAGTAATAAATTACAGTAAAATAACGATGTTAATTGAAATTAATGATATAAAATAATTAATTTTATAAAAACGTTTATTTATTTTTGGTTATTTATTTAATTGTTTATTACTATTATAATTGGTAAGTTGTTATTAGTTAAAAAAAAAAAAAAATATAATTTATTAATTAGCTGCAAATAATTTGCAAATAATTAATGATAACAATTTGCAATAAATTATGATAAAAAATTTGCCAAATAAATGATGATTATTGATGATTGATAATGAGGATAAATGATGATTAAATGATTATGAATAACCGATAAATAATGATGAATAAATATTGAAAATAATTGATGATTAATAAAACAGGGGAAAATGTTTAAATTATTATTAAATAAAAAAAAAAAAAGGTAAAAAGATAAAAAAAAATCCCAAAAAAGTCGAAAAAAAAGCGGCCAAAAATCTACCGAAAATATAGGCTTTTGTGTGAGTAGGGACTCCAAAATGACAATTTTTTTTTTCCATTTTCATTTTCATGATTTCTGGCAATTATTAGGGTAATAATGATAATTAAATTACCAGAAATTTAATTTAAAATCATGATTAAATAATGATAATATAAAAAAAGTGAGAATTAAAAGAAATTTGGATAAATATATTAAAATTATTTAATTACATTTTAATTATATTATTTAATTATTATTTATTTTTATTATTAATTTATTATTAATTTATTATTATTTATTATTATTATTATTATATTATTTAATTATTATTAAATATTTATTATTAATTTATTATTATTAATTATTTAGTATTATTTGCCAAAAAAAATATTTATATATAACTGTAAAAAATAAAAAAAACAAATTTAATAATAATTAAACGTATAATATTATAATAATTTACTAAAATTGTTTATAATATTTTATTTAATTAAATATTTAATTGTTTTATTATTTATATATTATTATTTATTTTTTTACTAGTAGTATAATTAATTGTAAAAAAAATAATTATTTATATAACAGTAAAATTTAATTACAAGTAAATAAACGATAATTAATTTGAATAATGAAAAAAAATGATAAAATAATGATTATAAAAAAAAATCAAAAAACGTTATTATTTTTTTAATTTTATTGGTTATTTACTAATTATTAATTGTAGTGTTTTTAGTTTTATAGATTGTAAAAAAAATATATATTATAAAACTGCAATAAATTTGCAATATAAATATGATAATAAATTTGCCAAATAATTGATGAATAATTAAATTTGGCAAATAAATGATAAATAATTGGAGGATTGATAAAATCATGATAAAATGATGATAATGATGAATGATTAAACGATAAATAATGATGATAATCATGATAATATTTTGTAAGCGGGGCGGTGGGAACCAGTAGGGAAATTCCACTTATGTCTGGGTTGAGTTTTCGGCTCAAACCGAAAAATAAGATTTTAATTTGGGGAAAAAAAAAAATTTCGTCTGCAGTGAAAAAAAAAAAGTTTAAATTTAATTTTTTACAAGGGCAAAAAAAACGGGCAACGCTTGCAAACCAACCAAATTATAGGTTGGAAAAACCGTTGTGTTTGTGTATGGTGGGTTGAGAAAAAATGTGTATTGAAAAAAAAAGGGTGGAAAAAGGGAAAATTAAGGGGATGTATTGGTGTTTTGAAATGGATGTGTTAAAAAAGTTGTGTATATTGAAAAAAAAAGGGGGGGAGAAAATAAGGCGTAGGGTTGAGGGTCTTGCGTGGGGAACGGTGTTTGGAAAGGAAAAAAAAAAAAAAAGGGCAAAGTATTCAAAAAAAAATTTTTTTTTTCTTTTCAGTTTGAAACATCACCTTGCTGGAAGGGGGGGAAAAACCCAAGGTATTAGGCAAAAAAAAGGTAATGGGTCTGTTCGGAGTATTCAGCTTTTAATTTATATTCCGGATCAATCAAAGCCTTTTAAAAAGCCTTTTCAGGGGTTGCGAGATAGGTAAGGCCCCGGGGCAATGTTTTTTTGGGGGGGGAAACCAGGCCCAAAAGGAAAAAAGTTCAAAAAAAAAAGATTTTTCAGCCTTAGGTTTGAAACCACGGGAAAAACTTAAAAATGTTTAAAAAAATATTTTTTTATTTTTTGGGACGGGGGGGAACCGAAAGTGAAAAAGCCTTTTTACGGATGTATAAATTTATTTTGGAGCAAAATTCCCACTAAATTAAGGGGGAGGGGTCTTTTTACAGGGAATTCCAGTCATGGGGAAATTTTTTTAATAGTGCGTTACATCACCAAAATTTTTAAATCCAACAAGGGGTGGGGGCACGGGAAAAGGGCAACCCGGGGGGATATACTAAAAAAAAAAAAAATGGAAACTTCCCACCAATGTTTAAATTTTCATTTCCTAAGTTGGGCGTTTCCAAAACTCCTTTAAGATTTTTAAATCAGAGTGTTAGCCGAAAAAAAAACAATTTTCAATTTCCTAAATGAACCAACATTTTAAATTTTCCAAAAAAAACCCCAAAATTAGGGTTTTAAAAAATTGAAAAAAAAAACCAAACAAAAAACAAAAAACAAAAAAAAAAAAAAAAAACACCAAAAAAAAAACCAAAAAAAAAAAAAAAAAAAACTAGTGCTGATAAAACTCTGCAATAAAAAAAAAAACTTGTGTAAAAACGATAAAAAAAAAATATTTAGGAAAAATATCATGTAAGAGGGGGGGAAAACATAATTAGGAGTCGAAGGGCCAAAAAAAAATTGGGAAGAAAAAAAAAAACGCCCAAAAGAGACCACAAGATTCACGGATGCCTGGGGGGAACCACCCACAAGGTCAGGGGGTTTAAATTCAAGGGACCAAAAAAACAAAAAATTTCCCGAGACAAAAAAAGTTTTTTTCCCCTCAAAAAAAAAAAAAAAAAAAAAGGGGTTATTTTACCCAAAAAAAAAAAAAGAACCCTCAGGGCCATGCCCCCAGGCATGGCGCGGAAGCGGAAAGAAAAAAAAAGCAAAAAAAAAACCAAACCCGATAGTTTTTCGGCAGTCGAAAAAAAAAAAAAAACCAAAAAAAAAAAAACCCCCAAAAAAAAAACCATGGAAAAAAGGAGAGAGAGGAAAAAAAAAAAGGAAAAACAAAAAAAAAAAAACGAAAAAAAAACAAAAAATGTAAAGGGGGGACCCTTACCCTCGTTCAAGGGGGCTTTTTTGGGGGGGCCCCCACTTTGGAAAGGAAAAAAAAAAAAACGGATAGTAAGGAAAAAACTGGTAAATTTTACAAATTTTAGGGGGAAAAAAATTGTACATTTCGGGCTTTTAAAAAAACCATTTTACGGTATGGGGGGACTTGGGGGAAAAATTAATTAAAATTTTTTATTTTTTTTCCGGAGGACTTCAAACACCATCAAAAAAACGAGGGGAAAACTTGGGTTTAAAAAAAAAATACGTTTCTTTGGTTATTTTTTATAAAAAACCATGTTTTCATATTTTTTTTTCTTAACACTGGCCGCCTCGTTGGGGAAAGCCGGGGAGGGGGCCGGGCCGTCTCACCCAAAAGGGTTCAATGGCAAAATCGCCCAGGATTTTTTTCCCCAACGTCCCTTTGTTCCATGTAGGAGGAAGGCAGGCATGTGGGCCATGGTAAAAAAGGGGGGAAAACCCCGGCCTAAAAAACCCCCTCGGCGCCCGGGGGGAGGGATGTCCAGTTCCGGGGCGAGCCCGACCGTAAGGAAGTGGGGCGAGTGCGCAGCCGTACACTAAAAACCACCTCCGGGGCCCAGTTTGCGTTCGCCTAAGAAAGGGGAACCCGGGGAAAAAAGGGGGGGGGGAAAAATCGCAGAAGAGGGGGGACTCCTTTAAATAAAAAAAAGGGTGTGGTCTGCGAGGGTAACTTTCGGTTCCCAATCTTCTTCGCAAAGGTTACGAATCGAAGGATTAACAGATTGCAAAAAAGGGGTGGCCCGGGGAAAGGTATCAGGAAAAAAACCAGAGCAAAAAAAAAAAAGCGGCTTTGGACGCAGTGGCAGAGGGGCAAAAAGGGGGGGACCAATCACGTCGGCGAAAAACATCTCGGGGGGGGCCCAATAAATCTCGGCAGGAAAATCTATCCTAAGGCGGGTGGCGCATGTGGGGCGCGCCCGCTCGTCCCACGGGAACATGGGGAAAAGGGCGGGTCTTTTACAAAAAAAATTTACAACCCCGCCAACCCCCAAGTTGTAGAAACGTTCGGGGGAAAAAAGCGGGTCCCAATCCACGGGGGGACGGCCCCCGGCCCCACCCCCCAAGTGCGGAATTCTGGAAAGGGGGGGCGGGGGGCATCAGGGGGATGCGCCCGCATGCCAGTACGGGAAAACACTCGGAAGGCGGGGGGCCCACCCAATGGGGGTTTGCCCCCGGCCAGGGCCCAGAGGCGGAAAAAAATCGGGAAGGGGCGGGGGGCAATCATGGGGATGCGGCCCCGCCAACCAGTTTACGGAAAAAAAACATCGGGAAAGGGGCGGGGGCAATCAGGAGGATGGGGCCCGCCCGCCCCATTTAAGGGGGAACAATTCGGAAGGCGGGGGGCATCAGGGGAGGGGGATGCGGGCCCCCGCAACGCCAGTTAGGGGAAAGGAATCAGCTGGTTGGGGTTATCATTCTTGGGGCACCAATCCACCTGTGTTAAGAGAAAGGGGCTGGCCTTGGGGGGAACCCGGAAGGGGGGGGGGGAAAAAAACCCCTTGGGAAAAGCCCTCAAAAAAGCGTCGTCCCCTGGGGGGGCCCAAAAAGAGTGTATTTAGAAAAATACTGGTTTAAATTCTTTGGGCCCGGGGTGTGTTTTTAAAACTCACAACTGAAATTTCCCAAAAGTAAAAATGGGGAGTGACCCCACCAAAAAAACCTTATGTTAACGGGCCAAAAAAACGAGGGGGAAATCCATGGGGAGGATCTGGCTTAAAAAAAATTTTAGGGGGGCGTCGAGGGAAGTTTGTAACATCTCTATTTACAAGTACAAAGCTTTTCTCAGTGCGGACCTGTAAAAGGGGATCATCCAGGGGGCTTACTAAAAAAAAAGGGAGGAGCCCTTCCATTTGGAAAGGGGGGGGAAAAGTTCATGGGTTCGGTCCTAAAAAAAAAAAACAGTCTGGGAAAGGTGGTTTTGCCCTGGGGAAAAGCTTAGGGGGGGGGACGAAGTTCTCGCGTTAAAAAAAATAGTTAAAAAAAAAAAACGAATGACCTTAAAAGGGGACTGGGGGACCGTAAAAAAAAAAAAAAAGGAAAAACACCTTAAAAGGATTTAAGGAAACCACAAAAAAAACAAAAAAAAATAAAAAAAGAAAAAAAAAAAAAAAAACAAAAAATTGGGGAAGCAGGGCTGAAAAAAGTTTGGGTGGAAAAAAAACTCCCAATCCCCTGGCACAAAATACACAAAAACAAAAAAATAAAAAAAAAAATAACCAATAAAAAAAACCCCAATTTAAAATTTAAAAAAAATGTAACAAGGGCCCCAAAGGGGGCTTTTGAGGCCAACCCCAAAAAAAAACTTGGTGTTTTTTTTTAAAAATTTTTAACTAGGATAGGAAAAAAAGGGTTTAGAGAAAGAAGATGGAGGAGGGGGACGAATCGAAAAAAGGGTGGCTATTTTACAAAAAAATACTTCCGTAGAAAAAAAGAAAGATTTAAATTTTTTACAGGGGGGTCTGTAAAAAGGGAACCACCCTTTACGTTTCCCTTTTCATGGGGGAAAAAAAGCGTAGGGGGGGGGGACCCTCAGCTCCGGGGGGGGGGCACTGGTTCGCGGCCCGAGGGGGGGGACTCCTTCGGGGGACTGGAGTCCTAAAAAAAAAACGGGAAAAAAAAATGGCAAAAAAATTTTAAAAAAAATTTTGGGATATTTTTCAATTGCCACCAGGGTCTTGCAGGATGTCCGGGGGGGACATTGGGGACGGGGGGAAAAGGGTTTGAGCCTGTCAGGAGAGGAGGTTGAAAGAAAAAAAAACAAAGAAATCCCGCGTGGTTCAAAGGGGGGGTGTAAAAGTTATCAGCAGGAAAATCCCCCCCCACGGGGACAAGAAAAACTGGGCTGCTGGGGCCCTGCTGCCGTCAATGGAGGTTAAATCTGGAAAAAAGTTGGGGAAAAAAAAAGTTAAAAGGGAAAAAAAAAAAAAAAAAGGGGGCGACTGGAATTAATTTTTAGATTAGGCGGGGGGGAAAAAAGGGGAACGGGATTAGACCCAATTCCCAAAAACTCCCACCAAGGCCAGGATGAAAGGAAGGCTCTGAAAAAAAAAAAAAAAAAGGCTGGCAAGCGTGTTTTAGGGATCCAGCCATACAGGGTTTTATGTTACGGGGGAAAAAGATGGTTAAATTGACAAGGGGGGACAGGCATTGGAAAATCCGCTGGGGCTTCTGAAAAAAAAAAATGAAAAAGTAAAAAAATGGGCGAGCGAAAGATTAAAGGGAAGGAGTGGGCTTGCCCCAGGGGGGGGACTCGTCCCCAGCAGACCAGGGTTTCCCATGGCTCATCGTCTACCCCCCCCCAAACCGATGAACGGGGCGGAGGGGGATTTTTCCGAATTTCCAAAAAAAAAACAGGTCCAATCCTTGAAACCGGGATCTTTGAAAAAAGATCCCATGTCCAGGCTTTTCCCCGGGGTTTCAGGAGGGGAAAGTGGCGCCCCCCAAACGGGGGAAAAAAAAAAGTTTTCGGCGGGGGGGGGGGACGAATTTCCGCACTTACCCGAAACGCCTTAAAAATTTTTATGGGGGGGCAAGGAGGGGGGAACTTCCTGCCCATTTGAATTTGCGGGTTTTCCCCTCAACCAAAAGCCCACGGGTCCGAGTTTTTTTTTTTTAAAAAAAAAAAAAACCCGTGACTGGGGCCCTTAAACCTTTCGGGGGGGAAACCCCCAGGGGGGTTTCTTGGTTTTCCCATGGGGGGGAATGGGGGTTGCAGGAAAAACGCTTACGATGCACGAAAGAACCAGATTCCCCCTCCGGTTTAATTTTTCCCCGGGTCGAGCCCCCGGCCTTTCGATCTTTGATCGGCGGTCCCAAACGCTCACGAAGGCCTTTGGGGGCGGCCCCCCACTAGGGGCCCCACCCCGAAAGCTGCCACGGAGTTTTCGATTTTAAATTTGGGGGGGCAAAGCATCCTTCGGGGAGTTGGGATCAACGTGGTTTGGGACCCCACAAGGGGGGGAAAAGGGGGGGGGGGGGGCTGCCCGACCTGTGAGAAAGGGTACAATGGGGGAAAAACTTCCCATTTTTTAGGGCCTTCCGGTGAAAAAGGGGAAGGGAAAAATTAAATGGCAAAACCCTTTCACATACGGAAATTTAAAAATTTCGGTCCCAAAACCCCATTCGGGGATTTAAATCCCATTTGGGGAGCGTGCTCAGGGGGGCCCCCTTGACCACCCGGTTTTCACCCTCTCCCACCTTTACCGTTGGCCTGCGGAATGATAGACTGTGGTGAAGAGCGGGACTTTCCCAACCCTGAAGGTGATTGGGGGAACAGATTGGCGGGAAAAGAAAAAGGGGGGGGGACGGTTTGGGGGGGATTCAAAGGCCATTAATCCGATAAAAAACAAGGTCCGGGGGGTGGGGACCGGAAAACCGAGTAAACGAAATTCTCCCCAAAAAAAAAAAAAAAAAAAAACCATCTGTTTTTACAGTTTTGGGCGCCCTTTTTAGATGCCATTGGGAAAAACCAGCTCAAACAAAAACCGGGGTAAGGTTGGGTTCAATAAAGCCCCAAGGGGACGTACTTGTTACCAACCCGCCGCCGAAGGGGGTTAAGTGTGAGGAATTTTTCAGCGGGAGACTCGCTCGAAGGGCTCTTACGGGGTTCTGCCAAAGGGGGGACTGAAGGGGGCCTTTTTTCGGGCGATTTGCCCCCTTTTCTCCGCGGGGGCATGGCCGTGGCATGGGGGACGGCGACATCCCCTTTCGGGATGCGGCCAAAACCATTCCCGGGAAAAAAAGGTTAAAAAAAAAATAAATCCCGTTACCCCGCTGATTTAAACGTCCCCTGGGGGGACACCCCTGATGCCCCCGGGGGGGGAAACGGTTTAAAGGGGCAGGGAAAAAAAAAAACCGAAAAATCCAAAAAGCGGGCGGGCCCGCGCAAGGGGGGCGACTTTTGGGGATACAAACCCCAAAAAGCATGAAACTCGTTCAATGGTGGGGACTTAAACATTGATTTATAAGACTCGGTTTCCTAAAAGGTTTTCGAAAATTGATCGAGGGAAAGAGGGATACGCCCTCGGGGGGGAAGGCGGGCCCTCCTCAAAAGAAAAAACTCTAGGGAAAGTTTGTTTGCCCCCACAAGGGGATCGTCCCGCGAGGGGGACGCTCCACCAAAAAATCGGGCCAAGTAAGGGGGGGGACTATCGAGGTCAGAAAATGGGGGGTGCGGATCGGGACGAATGGGAGGGCCAAAGTCAGGGACTGGGGTGGGGACTGGGAACCGGTTTATTAGAGAAGGCTTTAAAAAAAAGTAATAAGAATGGCCCAGCTCGTTTTTTGGGCCCATCGAGGGTCCATCCTTAAACCGATTGTTTGTTTGGCTTGGGCGGAAGAACGAAACCAACCGTTTTTGAACTGTAAAAAAAAAGTACTTTTAAAAAAACCCGTTTCCATATGGGGTTAGGATTGGGTAATGCCAAAAAACGTTTTTTGGGACCCCCAAAGCAAGAAGCTTCCCCAGGGTCGTTTGGTCGGGTACCTGGTCTGGGGGTTTCCCTTAGTTTTTTCCGAGGAAAAAAAAAATATGAAAAAAACCGGGGAGGGGAGTTCTCCCTCCTCAATCCAAGCTCCCAATAAAAAGGGGGAACAAGCACCGATCCCGCGTGCCCAAAAGGGGGCAAATCGGTGTGGAAGCTCAAAGGGGTTTTTTCTCCAAAAAAATTTTTTTGGGCTGGATTAAAGCAAGGGTTTGGGGGTGGGAAAAAAGCAACTTGCTTTAAAGGTTTGTTTCAAAAACGCCTCCTTACTGAGGGTTTTTGGGCCCATTGGAAAAAATTTTGTCTCTTTTTTTTCAGGGAGTCGAGTCAGAGGGAGGATTGCGGGGACTCTTGGGCAAAAAATTGGGGCACGTTGGGGCTGCGAAAAAAAACAAAAAAAAACAGTTTGGGCCCCCAAGAAAAAAAAAAACGGGTGTTGGTTGGGTTGCGTGGTTTGGTTTTTTTATGGCTCGTAATCACGGGTAAAAAAACTTTAATTCGGGGTTTCCGGGGAAAAAAAAAACCACCGGGGGCCGGTGAAAAATCAAGGGGGCCCAAAGGGAAAAAAACAAAAAAAGTGTGGGTTTTTTTTTTGCAAAAGGGGGGGGGGACACTTGGAGAGGTTAAGCCTGAAACCCCGCTTCCAGCGGAGTAAAACTGGCAAAAAAACACGGGAGGTGGGGGTGGGATAGGTTGCTTGCTCAAAAAACCCGGGAGCTGTAATATCACGACGTCGTTCGAAGGATAATTGCCAGGCGGTGGTGGGCCCAACAACCCGGGTGAGAAACGGGGGGCCCCGGGATTAGCCCTCTAAAAAAAAAGTTTGACGGGGGCCTTTTCGTCCAATTCAAAAAAGGGGCAATACGCGAGAACGGGAAAAAGAGGAACGGGAAAAGGCCCCGTCCCGAAAAAAAAAAAGCCGCCCCCCCTTTTCTCGGTCCCTCTCATCCACCCTAAAAAACGGCCCCAGTATGCGCATTTAGCGTCGAGGGGACGTTTTAAAACCCAAGGGATTTACCCCCCAAAGCTGATCAAATGGCAAGGGCGTCCAATTCCTGGGTTAATGGGAAAATTTTTGGGGGTCTGAAAAAAAAAACCTTTTTTTTTTCGCGTTCAAAGGCAGGGGGTTTGGTTCGACCCAGAAAAAATTTCGTGTCGTCCCCGTCCTTTCTTTTTTTAAAAACAAGGCAAACAAACGGGAAGAAAAGGGGGCCAGGGGGGGAAAAAAAACAAGGGGGGAAAAGCTCAAATCCAACCCCCGTCTCCCAAAAGCATTTTTGTTCCGCCACTCCGCAAAAAATATATTTGCCGGCCGTACTCTCCGGGAGGGCGCCATTGTTTCACAGGGGGAAAACAGGTTTTGGTTCGGTCCCTTTGGTTTTGATCTTATGCTTTCTTTTGTTTGGGCCACCCAACTCGGAGGAAAAGGGGCCCCTTCGTTAAAAAAAAAAAAAAAAATCTGGGTAAAAAACGATTAAAAGTTAACCTGAAATGAGCTGTTCACGCTGAAAAAATGAGGGGGGACCAGGTGAAGAAAAAGATCCCACCCGGGGGAAAAAAAAACGGGAACCAGGCCGGGCCTTGCTGATGAGGGGGGAATTTTTCCCTCTTTTCTCGAAAAAAAACAAAAACGGGGAAAGACCTCCAAAAAAAAACTTCAATTTCGTGTTGTAAGCCAAAAAAAGGCGTTTAAGCCATATGTTAAAAAAAAATTCGAAAAAAAAAAACCGGTTCCTCGAAGCTGGGCCATCCAGAAAAAATTCTGGTTCGCTTCCATCATGGGGGGGATGGGGGGGTCGGGGGGGGCCCCCAACGCCAAAAAAAATCTCCCCCGACTATTCCCGAAAGGAGGGAGCCTCCAAATTCTTCCGGGGTTACCCCGGGAATCCTTGGTCCCCGTTTTCCCGGCCGTTTATGAAAAAGGGACAATTTCGGTGGAAAAAAAAAAACTTCCTCCACGATCGCCCGCATAGCCAAGGGGGGGAGGAACAAAATCTTGGGCTCAAATCCTCAACCGGAGCTTCCCGGGATCGTTGGGGGGAACCCAAAAACGTCAAACCTCGGGGTAGGGAAGGGGTTCCCACAAAAAACGAAACGAGGTTTTAAACCCCAGGGAAATCTTGGGCTGTGGGTCGCCCCTCAAAAACCACAAGCCAATTTCCAGCCTCCCCGCCGTCAACAAAAAGGGGGACATCCGCACGAAATGGGCCCCGGCCCGAGGAGGGGGAAAAAGGTTGAACTTTTTCCCCCGCCAAAAATTTCTAAATTTTTTCCCCAACCTTCTGGGGTCCCCCCTTTTGCCCCCCCCACTTACAAGAAAAACGGCGGGTTAAAGGCGTCTGGTTCGTGGATACGTCCAAGATAACCGAGGGGGGACCAGCACCAGGAAAGAAAAAAAAAAAACACGGAGTCGGGCCCCGTGAAGGGGAAAGGGGCAAAAACTAGCCCCAGGGAAAAAAAGGCAGGGGGAGATTCAAAAATTTTAAAAAATTTAAAAAAAAAACCCTTCGGAGCAGGTTCTACGCCTATAAAATTTTAACCTCTGCGGGAAAAAAAAACCTGGGGGTCATCTTTCCCACTACGACCACTGAGTGGGGCCCACCTTAAAAAGGTTTTCGGGAAAAAAAAAAAACTTAAAAACTCAAGGGGGTTCCCCCTAACCCTTGGATGTCCCAAAAAAAAAAACGTGGGCCCCAAAGATGGCCCCCTTGAGGAACCACGCGGGTTTTGGAGGTGAGAGGCGGGTTGGGGAAAAAAAAATTCCTCCTGGAAAAAAACAGGGGAACTCCTTCACCACCGTTGCCTCCCCCCTTTCCCCGAGGTCGAGAAAAAAAAAACTTAGGGAAAAAAACCCTTTAGTCCCAGAAAACCACCACAAAATTTCCCAAAAGCGGGGCCTTTCCGCCTTGAATCTGTTTGCCTCGGGGAGCTTCCGGTTCCGTGGGGAACTGGGTCGCTCCCTTTCGGGCCGCCCCCCCCAAATACATCGCCCGTTTTTCTGGCGGTGGAATGGGTTTGTTGGTTGTGGTTTTTTGTTTTTTTTTTTTTGTCGGGCGGGTGCGCTTGCGGGCTGTTTTCGGCACGAAAAAAAAAAAGCACCGCCCGGGGCCAAACATGCCCCTTCGGCGGGCCCCCAAACACCGGTTGCACTGATTACCCCCGCAACCGCAGGGGACCACTCGGAAAAGGCATTCCATGGCGTTATTTTACTGAATGGTAGGAAAAAAAACCCCAGGCGGGGGTTCTCGAGTTTTTCTACAGTAAAAAAATTTCAGGCCAGGAGAATTCAATCGGGGGGGGGAAAGCTGCTGGGGACCCCCGGGACCCTCTCGAGGAGTGGGAAGGGGGAGCGGGGGTTTGGGGGTTTCTGCTTCGCTCGGGGGAAAAAAAAAAAACTGGCCCCAAAAAGGGGTTTTTCTTCTACCCGCCCGGCATAGTTTTGGGCCGATGGTACCGGGGACTTTTTTTTGGGCTGCTTCGGAACCCCACCCGAAAAAAAGCGGCTAAATTTTTCCTTTACACAAGGGGAGCTTTTCCCGCATCCCCAGGGGGGGGAGTTCCTGGAGAAAAAAGTTTTTTTCCGCAATTCAGAGGGTTTCAGCGGGGCCAAAGTTCACCAGGTTTAAAATCATGGCATACCCTGGAAAAAAAAAAAAAACCATGGTTTCCGGGGACCGCGAGAAATTTAAAAGAAGGCCCCCCGGGGGGGAAAAAAAAACTGTCGTCGAGTACGTAGGGCCCCCCCAAAAAAATTTTGGCCGTAAGTACTCCCATCGACGAAGCAACGTTTCCCGGGAAGGGGGGGGGAAACGGTTGTCGAAAGGGGTCTCCTTAAAAAAAACTCGTCCCGGGGTTTTCCCTAATCCCCGGGGGAAGACTGGGGAGGTTAAGGGGGGGAAAAAAAACGGTTCCGCCGTCCCCCGGGAAAAGCTAGCACGGGCGGCACGGAATTAGAGCCTCATTTCCGTCCCGTAAAGGATGGGCCTGTTTTTCCAACGTGTCGAAAAAACCAGGTTTTCCAAAAAACTCCTGATTTTCCTTCCGAAGAAGGCTTGGCGGCCTGGGGGGGGGGGGGACCTCCGGGGCCCGGTTAAGGGGCGGGGGAAATTGGGGGTCGCGTGGGGGTTTTTTTAACCCTGGTCCAAGCGGAAACGGGGGTTGACGGGTTTTTGCTCGCTGGGGGGAGGGGAGTTGGGTCAGTCGTGGGGACCGCAGGGCACCCCCGCTTCCCACCTTTGCGATGCAGAAGGCCGCCCAGGCTGTTGAATGGGAGCGTGAGGTTAAAGATACCCGGGGGGTTTCCAATAAAAACGCCCAACGATATTGGCGTCTGGCCCTTTCCCAAAGGGGTTTATTAAAAAAAACCGGGGATTTGAGCCGCTCAAAAAATTATCCAAACCCCTTTTTCAATACACGAGGAGGGGGGGGGAAAAACGGGGGGGGGGGGGACCTC
>NW_023663828.1:12500-14501 GCF_015228065.2 Penaeus monodon | reverse complement strand
TTTTGTGTTTAAAAAAAAAAAAAAAAAAATAACAAAAAATATTTGAAATGTAATGTATATGTATGTGTGTGTTGTGTGTGTGTGTGTGTTGGTGTGCGCATGTGGATGTTGTGTGGGTTTGTTTGTGGGTTGTGTGTGTTTTGGGTGTATGGTTGTGTGTTGTGTCGTGTATGTGTGTCTTCGTGCGTGTTGTGTTAGGGGGTGTGTGTGTTTGTGTGTGTGTTGTGTGTATTATATTAATATATATATTATATATTTATTAATTATATAAAAATTATAACATAAAAATATATATACAACACACCACAAACACACCACACAAACACACACACACCCCCACAACCACACCATATATATATATTTTTTGAAAATTGCTCTGTAGATCATTACCATTCCTGAATATTTTTTTTTTTCGTTTTTTTCTTTTAATGGAAATTTTTGATGTTCTTATCATTCAGTTCAGGATATCATTATCATCTACCTTATAATGAAAAAAGAAAATTTTAATATAACAAAACATTAAATTGAAAATAAATTGCCTGAAAAAAATAAAACAAACCCCCAACCCTTTCCTAAATATATTCCCGTGCCTTCAACCCTTTCCCCCCCCCAAGGAAAAAACCCCCCAATCCTCATCGGGGTCCCCCCTTTATGTGAGCCCCCGGGTGTGCTGGTGTGTGCCCTTCAATATGGGTTTGCCGCTTATGCACTACGCCCATTTGCTCGATTTCGTTTCACGTCCGGGAAATACCACGCGGGCCTTTAAATTGGTCAATTTTACGGTTTCTGCCCGCTTGAGAATCATGACCTTTTTTAGGGAAATGCAACTCTTTACACTGTAAATTCTTTTGAAAATTACAGGAAAACATGCTATATATTATTATTATATAATATAATAATATATAATATTAAAATATAAAATTTTAATTTTTATATATATATAAATTTATTTATATTTATATTATATTCATAATATTTTATATATATATATAATATATATTTTTAATATATATAATATAATTATTAAATATATAATATAAATAATAAAAATAAATTTTTTTTTTAATAAATTAATAATAATTAATATATTTTTTATATATATATATTTATTAATATTTATATTTTATATTATATATCGTGTTTACTATACTGTCGTCCCCCTGTTCAAACTATTTCCCTTTTTCTTGTTTTTCTTTCAGCACCCAACACTCAAAAAATATCGCAATTGGGAAAAATAAAGTTTAATACCTCACTTTTTCCTAAAGGGAATGCTTCGGTCTTTTCCCAAAGTTATTTGGGGCAACTTGGCGTTTTTGCAATGGCAATTCTTCTTTTTTCTCGGTGTCACATATGTTTAGTAAAAAACGTCCAATTAAGGAACTCATCACATTTTCCCCAACCACTCCTTTACTGAAAAATGTTTCATCTTTATTGTGGGTTATCTTTGAATCTCTGTCTTTTGTTTTCTATATATATGTATATATTATATATATTTATATTAATATATAATAATAATATATTATTTATTATTATATTAATATGTGTGTGTGTTGTGGTGTATATATAATATTTAATATAATATATATTAAAATTTTATAATATATATATATATATTATATATTTTTTTTTTTTTAAAGGTATGGCCCCTGTTTGAGCGGCCGTGGTCACAGTATGATACTTAATTGTAGTTTCATGTTGTGATGCTCTTGGAGTGAGTACGTGGTAGGGTCCCCAGTTCCTTTCCATGGAGAGTGCCGGTGTCTACCTTTAGGTAATCATTCTCTCTATTTTATCCGGGCTTGGGACCAGCACTGATTTGGGCTGGCTTGCCCACCTAGTGGCTAGGGAGGCAATCGAGGTGAAGTCCTTGCCCAAGGGAACAACGCGCCGGCCGGTGACTCGAATCCTCGAACTCAGTTTGCCGTCATGACAGTCTTTGAGTCCAATGCTCTAACCACTCGGCCACCGCGGCATTATATATATGTGTGTGTGTGTGTGTGT
>NW_023663827.1:7500-10000 GCF_015228065.2 Penaeus monodon | reverse complement strand
TATATTCATATATATATCATATATAATTATATATAATATCTATATAAAATATTATATTATAATTATGTTTTGTATATATAATTGTAAAATTTTGTTTTTGTAAAATTTTTGTTAATTAAGGGTTTTATTTAAAATTTTAAAATAGGTGGGAAAATGGGCAATTTAAGGCAAAAAAAAATTGTTTTAAAATTTTAAATTATATATTTTTTTTTTATATTTTTTGCTTGCCCGTGGTTTTGTTTGTGCAAACATGTGTTAAATTGAAAAAAAGGAGACCGGGCATGTGGTTTAAAACCGGGCCATGCCCCCTGGGGCCCCTTGGGGGCGGGAAAAAGCGGGGGCGGTTGGGCTGTTTTGTAAAACCCTGTGGTGCCCGTCCCCAATAGGGTTTTCCCTGTTTTGGGGGTTTTCGGGACAGCGGTTTTCCCCCCTTATTTTCTATAAAAAATTTAAAGGGTAAATAATTTTAAATAAAAAAGAGTATGTGTGTTTTTTTTGGGGTGTGCCTTTGGGGTTTTTTTTTTTATTTTTGGTTTTGGGCTTTATTTAAATTATAAACCCCCCTTTATTTTTTTTAAAAGAGGGGGGGCTAAATATATTATATATTATATATATATATATATATAATATATTATATAATAATTTTATTTATATATATATATATTGTGTGTTTTGTTTTTTTATTATTATTATTATATATATATAATATATATAATATATATATTATATATATATTATTAAAATGTGTGAATATATATATATTAAATAAAAAAAAAAAATATATTTATATATATTTTAGTTTTGGGTGATATTATATATATATTATTAAAATATTATATATATATTATATATTGATATTATATTATTATATTTTATTTTTTGTGTATATATTTATATAATATTATATATATATATATTATATAATAATATATATATTTTTTTTGTGTTGCATATATAAAATAAAAATATATATATTTATTTTATATATAATATTATATATATATTTATAATATTATATTTATTAAAATTATATATATAATATTATAAATTTGCCCATATATAATTTATTATTATATATTTTTTATATATTATATTAAATATATGGTTTTTCCCATTTTATTTTATATATTAATATATATATATATATATATTTTTATTTTGCAAAATATTTATATTTAAAATTAAATTTATTTATATTATATATATTTGCAATATTATTATATTTTATATATATATTTTATATATTATATAATATTATTTTCTTGCCCTATATATAATATATATTTTTTATTATTTATTTCCCCTTAATATATTAAATTTATTTTATTTTAAAAATTTATATTAATAATTTTATATATATAAAAATAATATATATATATATATATATATAATATATATAATATATATATAATATATATATATATATATAATTATATATATATGCACCATAATTATATATATATTATATATTATATAAAAAATATTATATAATATATATATAATATATATTTATATTATATATAATATATAAATATATTTTAATATATTATATGCCCCCCACCCAAAAAAATATATATATTATATAATATATAATTTAAAATATATTAATATTTTTATATATATATAAAAAACCACACACCACCACACAAAAATTAAAAAAAAAAAAAAAAATTTTTTTTTTTTTTTTTTTTTAAAATTTTCCCCCTTTATATATATTTTATATATATATATATATATATATATATATATATATATATAATATATATATATTGTTACGCCGACCGCCTCGTCTCTCTGCCACCAACACAAGGCAGGCTAGGCAGACGGCGTGCTATCCACAGGGTTGTGAACACTGAACAGCTCCAAGAGGGACCGAGCACCACAGCGTCCCAGAACACCACCAGGGGAAACGCCAAGAGGCGAGGCAGGGCACGAAATAAACACACGATGACAGTCTTTCCTTTATTTACACAAGTTATTTACCCGTACATTTTTCTATAGGCACAATACAGGGGGGAAACCAGCATGTCACACACAAAATACAGCTTAAAACAGGGAAAACCCCAAAATATTAGGTCAAAAGGGGCACACACGAGGTCTTACAGGAGCAGCACCCAACCGCCTCTCTTCGGTTCCTCCGTCCCCCGCCACCCCAGTGCGTCATTTTTGCCAGGTCCCTTATAAAAACACATCCCCGGGGTCATTTTTTTCAATTTAAAACACATGTTTCGACAGAGAAAAAGACCCATGGGTAGCAAATATTAAATAATATAAAATTAATAAAAATTATATATATATAAATAATTATATTATAATATATATATTGACTATATATATATGCACATAATATACACACATATAATATATGCACAAATATAACACAAAATATATATAAAAACCATATAAACAAAAAATTTATATATACACAATAATATAACACACACATATAGAATATAATATATTATATATATGTATATGTTATATATATGTATAATATGTA
>NW_023663827.1:0-2500 GCF_015228065.2 Penaeus monodon | reverse complement strand
GTATTTTTAATATATTATATTTTAAATTATTTTAAAATTATATTAATGTATATGTATATAGATAGGTTAGGGATATATATATGTATATGTATAAATATGATATGTAATATATATGTTATTTTATATTTTATGAATTTATATATATGTATATATTTTTATATGTATATAATATGTATAGGGAAATTATGAAATTGTATAAAATTTTGTTATAATATGTTTTTTAATTAATGTATATTTATATATGTTATGTGTTTATTTTTTATATATGTATATTTATTTTATGTGGATATTATATTATATAGTTATGTATATATAATGTATATTATTATATGTATTTTTTATATATGTATAAAAATATATGTATAATAATTTTGTATATATATTATGTATATATATGTTATATATATGTTATAAATAATATGATATATATAGGTATATAATTTTATATATATGTAATTTTAAAATTTGTTATTATTTTGTATATATTTTGTAATATATATATTGTATAAAATTATCTAATAAAAATAAAATGTGGGTATTTTTAATTTATGTATATTATATATTTTATATGTATATATATATTTAAAATATATATATTTTGGTATATATATATTTTTAATTTTTGGTATATTTTATATATGTATATATATATATTTTATATATATTTTGTATATATATTTTGTATTTAATAATAATGTAAAATATAATATATGTATTTTTTAATTTGATATATATATTTTGGGAAATTATTTTATAAAATTTTATAAAGGTATAAAATATATGTATAATATATGTAAAAATATTTTGGTTTTATATATTATTGATATATTAGATAAAATATATTTATGTATATAAAATATTATATTTTTATATATAAGGGATATATATATATGTATATATATTTAATATATATGTTATTATATATATGTATATATATATATTATATATATATTTTATTATATATATGAAATAAAATAAAATTTTATATAAATATGGGTAATAAAATAGGTATATATATTTATTTATTAAAATAGGTATAATATATTTTTATATGTTATAATGAAATATATATATTATATATTTTAATATGTATATATTATATTTATTAAAATGGTTTTAAAATTTTAAATATATTATCTAATATATATAGTTTAATATATATTTTGTTATATATTATGTAAAAGATATTATATTTTATATATATTTTATATTATTTTGTATATATATAATTATGTTATTATATTTTATTTTATATAATATGTTTAGGGTTTTATTTAAAATATATGTTTTATAAATTTTATGTATAATTATATGAAATATATTAGGTAAATTTATATGAAATTTTTAAGTATATAATTTTTGTATATATGTATTTATGTATATTTATAAAATATGTAAAATATATTTTGTATATATATATTTTATGAAATAAAAGTATGTATTATATTTTATGTTTTATTTTATATATGTATATATATATATTTATATATATTGTATATAATATGTTTTAATATAGTAAAATTATATAGATTAATATATATGTAAAAATTATGTAAAATATAAAATATATGTATATATATATTTTGTATATATATGTGTATATTATGTTATAAATATATGTTATATATATATGTAGGTAATATTTTATTTTATATGTATGATATAAAAATATATGTAGGGTAATTATATAATATGTATTTTTATATATGTATGTATATTTTGTTTTGTATATTTTAATATTATGTAGGGAATATGTATATATTATGTATGAAATATATATTTTATGTATATATAAAATATTTTAAAATAAAATATGTATGAAATTATATATAGTATGTTATTTTAGGGGGAAATATATAATATAAAATGTGTGTGGGGTGTTTTGTGTGGTGTGTGTGTGTGTGGTGTGTGGGGTTTTGGGGTGTGTATGTGTAATTTGTGGTATAAAAAATTTTAATATATATTTTAATATATAACATATTATATTTTATATATATTATATATTTATATATATTATATGTATAATGTTTTATATTTTATATGTATAATGTGTTATTTTAAATTATATATATGTAAATAAAATTTTATATGTATATAGGGGTTTTATGTAATGTAATATATTATCTATCCATAATATACATTTATATATGTATATATAGGGTATATGTTTTATGTTATGTTTTATTATTATATGAAATATGTATATATTTTTAGTATATGTATATATATTATATATATTATAAAACATAATATATACATTTTTATATACATATATATATACAAAAATAATGTATATAGTTATATTAGTAATGTTTTATATTAATGTATATTATATATTATAGGGTATATGTTTATATATTAAAATTTTATATGTTTATATTTTTTTATTTTAATTTTTTATTTTATTATATTTATATGTTTATTATTATAGGGTATATTTTTTATATGTATAGTATATGTTTAAAATTTTAATGGTTATAATATTATATGTATATGTGTA
>NW_023663826.1:35000-47500 GCF_015228065.2 Penaeus monodon | reverse complement strand
GACCACAGCAGACCTCTTAACCAGGTGTCCAGCATACCTTGCGGCGGCTGCGACAGGACGTGGACGAATCGACCGACACCGCGGCGCTCACCGATGACATGACAAGAGGAGCGCCTTCGTAATTCACGTCGGCACCGACGGCCACCTTCTAAGTGGTCCCAGGCCTCTATTATCAAGCGAGGCCTGTCCCATCGACAGAGGAAGATGGTAGAAGCGGCGTTCTTAATATTCAATCAACAACTCTAACATCGCGACGGGGAGCCGAGAACTAGCCAAGGTCGTCGCAAGCCTAATCACCTAACCGCTCAGTACATATATATACCGCTGTGCCTTTTATCCTGTATGCCCTCAATAAGCAATATAGCGAAAAGATTTTCAATATATGTGTTTTTGTGTTCTTTTCGTTGTTCTATCTGCAATTCCTCATCGTAAAAACTAGCTATTTATACTTAAAACATAAACAGCTCAAGGCGTGCGCGCGAAACTAAGGAAAATATACACCTACATAACCATTACACTCTAAACACAATGCAGCAATTGACCTATGGATAAGACAGTCAACAACCAAGAAAATGAGAGGGAAACCATCAATGAGATATACCACGTTAGGGGTTACAGCAACTTGTCACAAATATTGCCGAAGAGAAAGAAATAAGGAAAACAGAAAATATGAGATAAGATATTTAGAAAAAAAAAACGATAATTCACAGCCTCAGGGGAAACTATGCATTTCAGACTTTATATATTTATAATATCAAACTTTAGAAAATAAATAGATTTTCATTTCCAAGCTGGGGGCTTCAATGCCCTCCAAGTAGTGAGACTTGGTCCAAAATATGTTTGACGGTTACAAAAATGAGCAAGACTAGACTGACTCTGTCCCAGATTTTCAGAGACTTGTGACTTAGCCGTGGGTGTGGATGAGGGTCCTGCGGGACTTAGCTGCAGGTGGCTAAAAGGTTATATGAATATAACTATGGTAACTTATTTCTCACAGCGGCATATGAATTTAATTCCATTGACATATTAACTTTCTACTGGGTGACAGTGACTAGGGATTTCTACTTATGGCTCGATATCTGGCGGCGCACTAAAGCCGAAACAGCAAGGTGCGGAAGGCAGGTAATGCACTGCCTTGTGCGGGTGCGCAGTAATGCGTAGTAGTTACATCCTGGCCCTCTTGGCCAAGATGTAAGATGGGCGAAGGTCAGCCTTCACGCAGGTGTGCTTCAACCAGAACGCCCGCAGCTGTAGAGGATAACCCAGGATCGTCGTCATGGAAGCGAATCTGTTGCGTAGCGATGGTGCACACAAGGGCGAGGCGCAAGCGGCCGAGGTGGATATGCACGCCCCAACAAGGCCAGATGATAGCGCTTCACTCTTCTGTCCCCAGCAGTCGTCTTCCTGTATAAAGTTCCTCCTTGAGCCGGATGCAGATGTTTGGTAGAGCTTTCGTTTTTGACACTCTAGCAGGCAGAAGCAGCACCAGTCTCGTCAGACAGAGACAACAGACAGATGAAGACACTACAGGAACTTGCTCTCCACCACCACGCTCTCAACACCCTGGGAGATGGGCCTCACATCCACCTTCCTTAATGAACCCAAAAGCTAAAACCCTTTCAAATACCTGCACCTTGGCTAACCTCTGCCTCATTGACATTGACATCTTGTTGATATCTGGTAGCAGAGAACTTGTTTCTTATCTTATGGTAGTGGTGCTCGAACTTCACAACGCTAACGCCAATTCACCGATGCTCTGTTGCCAATCTACGTTACCTCCTGACAAAATATGTCTCCTGCCTCGCTTGACATTCAGCCATCTCTACCAGACCTACGTCTAACCATATCTTTACTACTACTTCGTGCTGCTCACTCTCGCCTTTTCTACCCTCCTAAAGCAACGATATGATTCCTTTTTCTGCTCCTCCACCCTCGCCGCCTCCTCGCCATTTCGAAAAGTGTCATTAGCACCAGATTAGCACCCTCTCTACCCCGACCCTAGCTTTATATATGTTACCTTCTATCACTTGCTAAGGACAATGCACCATACACCACTCAACGAACTCATATTGTCATCTTTATATTACAAAACTTCTCTTTCCGTGCGTTCACTTGGGCAGTGCGCACCGTGCGTTTCGTGGCGAAATCAAAAACAAAAACAAAACATTTCGCGAAGCGTTGCGTGGCGAAGCGAGCGGGGCTTCTCCTCGCGGAATGTTTGTGAACAACAAAGATGGCCGCCTACTCGGAACCTCTGAAGTACCTCTGCCCAACTTGGAACGCATATTTCTTGGTTTTGGAAGAAGATCAGGAACACGTAATGACTTGTGGTAAGTGTCTGAATATAATAAGTGCAAATTTACAACATGTAAACCTAAAATATGATTAGCATTTAATTAAGAAATAAAGTTGGAAAGAATCATAATAAATGTAAATGTTTGCATGTTCAGTTCTTATCTAATCAGTAACTGTAATGGAGATCAAAGTACATCAACTACGTGGCTTTCAGGACTGGGGCAGAATATGTATAGATTTTGTTCACAGGCAATTGCAGCATTAATACATCTACTTACACCACAAATTGTTGTGATTGTATATACCATAAAAGACATTGTATTCTTTCATACTAATTTGAGTTGTAGTCCTTGAGTTGATTCAGTGGGCTTAGCATTGCATTTGAAGATTTAAAAAAAAGAATGATCAAATATATATATATATATATATATATATATATATATATTGTTACGCCGGCCGCCTCGTCTCCCAGCCACCAACACAAGGCAGGCTAGGCAGACGGCGTGCTATCCACAGGGTCGTGAACACTGAACAGCTCCAAGAGGCACCGAGCACCACAGCGTCCCAGAACACCAAGAGGGGAAACGCCAAGTGGGGAGGCAGGGCACGAAGTAAACATAAAATGACAGTCTTTCCTTTATTTACACAAGTTATTTACCCGTACACTTTTCTATAGGCACAATACAGGGGGGAAACCAGCATGTCATACTGCACGATACAGCTTATAACAGGGCAACACAAAGTTTATCAGGTCACAAAGGCACACCCGAGGTCTTAACAGGAGCAGAACCCAACCGCGTCTCCCTCTTGGCTTGTTCCTCCGCTCCTCCGCTCACAGCCAGCTGCGTCATGTTTGCCCAGGTCCCTTCATGTTAACACATGTTTCGCACAGAGACAAAGACCCACTGGCGTAGCAATATATATATATATATATATATATATATATATATATATATATATATATATATATATATATATATAAGTAGTATATTATGTGGAAAATATATGGTTTAATAGAGGAGAAACAGAGGTTATGCTCATATAGAACGTTTGAAATTTCAGCAAAACTGCAGACACCTGTGGATTCTTACGAGCCTCCTCAAGAATTGACTTTGGAGCCAACGGAAGGGTTTGTAATTCTGTTAAATTTGTTTAGAAAGTACTAACATTTATAGGTGAGAAAATACTGAGTTACTAGTACTTAATTCCATTAAACACTATCGTACATGAACATATGTTTTACCAGTATCTTAAATTTGTAGTAAAGGATATTTTTTAATTGCAGGTTCTGCCATTATATGGTCAACAGCAACAACACTGTTGTTGATAAAAGCATAGTGACAATAAACATAATTTTTCCAGCAGCACAAAGAGGATATACAAAATATGGGAAGATATTGCTTCAGTGCTACAAGATGCTGGACATCCTGTCACTGGGGAAATTTGCGACAAAAAGATGCGCTGACTAAAAACAGGTTTGTATATTTACCTGAATGGACACTTTGTTCAGATGCTATTAGACTGTTTTTGGTTACCTTATATATATTGTATAAAGTTTTCCATACTTCCTTTATCTTATTGTTTTTTTTTTTTTTTTTTTTTTTTTTTTTGTCTTTAAGGTTTTATGATTTTATTTGTTTTATTTTGAAATGCCTTGAAATTCAATTATTTTTGTTTATCTTTGCGTGTAAAGGCATTTGTTTTGTAAATATTAATTACAGGCAAGTTGTATTCTAGTTGCTGCTTTAGTCATTTGTTCTGTAAACCTCAGGTAAAGCCAGGTAACATTTATGTTTTATAGTTATAAGTGTTTTCCAAAAGTTCAAATATATATTTTTTTGCTGTAGCCATTAAGGTTTTATGTTTTTGTCTGTTTGCCTTTGTGCCTTAAAATAAGTCTTTATTTGTTAAACCCTTGCATGTAAAGGCATTTGTTTTGTAAATATAAAGTAAAGGCAAGTTGCATTTAAGTAATTGCTCTAGCTCAGTTGTTCTGTAAATGTCAGGAAATATATATATTTTTTGTACTGTAGTCTTTAATGTTTATCATTTCATTTGTTATACCTTCATGCCTTGAAATGGAAATGTTTATTTGTTAATTCTTTGCATGTAATGGCAGTTATAACAAAAGATTCAGTACACTACATGCTCAGGTGCTTAAACATCAGGGTAAACAGAAGTTTCAAATATTTTAAATAAATGCCTTTTATTATTTTTCATAAATACATTTAATTTAATTTACCCCCAAATACAACATAAAAAAACAAGTGGTGAAACAAAAAATATGACTTACAATTTACAATACTTGAGTTTTTAAAACTTTCAATAAAAATATATGTAAATAGACACGCATCGATGCCATACATTGATGACAGATATGTTATATATACAAAAGAAAAAGAAAAATCAAGCAGCATGAAAAGGGAAGAAATACATAAGTGATCTATCACAGGTACTTATAAAGGTACAGTATATATTTTCAAATATTTTAAGAGCTATGAAAATGAGTATCACATTCAAAAGAAAATGAAATGTGTAATAAAAGACAAATATAAGGCAGCATTACTTGCATTATTTGAACAGTTGTACCAGGTAGACCCTCCAACAGTTAGCTTGGATGCAAGCGATGTCTCAGTGCCTGTGCCGGACCCACCCATAAGCGAGGAATCTCCTACCCTAACAGAGGTTAGGCTGGCGATTTCAAGGCTGAAGAGTGGGGAAGCTGCAGGCATATGTGATATCCCTGCTGAACTGCTAAAGGCTGGGGGTGAACCTATGGCTTGGGGCCTGCATACAGTCCTGACTGCCATTTGGCAGTCTGGTACCATTCCCCCTGACCTGCTGAGGGGCGTGGTCATCCCTCTCTGGAAGGGGAAAGGGGATCGTTGGGATTGTAGCAATTACCGTGGCATTACACTGCTCAGCATACCAGGCAAGGTTCTCGCCCACATTCTTCTGAAACGGATCCGCAACCACCTACTGAGGCATCAGAGACCGGAGCAGTCTGGGGGTTAACCTATGGCTCGGGGCCTACATACAGGCCTGACTGCCATTTGGCAGTCTGGTACCATTCCCCCTGACCTGCTGAGGGGCGTGGTCATCCCTCTCTGGAAGGGGAAAGGGGATCGTTGGGATTGTAGCAACTACCATAGCATTACACTGCTCAGCATACCAGCATCTCGCCCACATTCTTCTGATTCATCAGAGACCGGAGCAGTCTGGATTTACTCCTGGCAAGTCCACGATAGACCGTATACTAGCGCTTCGAGTAATTGTGGAACGCCGTCGTGAGTTTGGTCGTGGGTTGCTTGCAGCCTACATCGACCTCAAGAAGGCGTTTGACTCGGTGCATCGGGAATAGCTATGGGAGATCCTGAGGCTCAGGGGAATTCCGACACAGATTATTGGCCTGATAGCAAGCCTCTATACTGGTACTGAAAGTGCTGTAAAGTGTGGTGGGGGTTATGTCGAACTTCTTCCCTGTTAATTCAGGGGTGAGGCAAGGCTGTGTCCTTGCACCAACACTTTTTAACACTTGTATGGACTGGATAATGAGCAGAGTTACTAGCCAAAGTCAGTGTGGGAATATACTAGGCAATATTAAGGTCTCCGACCTTGACTTTGCCGACGATGTTGCCATCCTTTCTGAGTCCTTGGAGTCAATTGTGGCGGCTCTTGATAAATTTAGCAATGACGCGAAGCCCCTAGGCCTAGAGGTCTCCTGGACCAAGACCAAGATTCAGGACTTTGGGGGACTGTTAGGGGAACCCGTTCAGTCATTTCATGCTTGCGGCGAGGACGTTGAAGTTACAGAAATCAGTAGACGGATTGGTCTGGCAACAGGAGCCATGAACTCGATCAACAAGGATACCTGGACGTTATCCAGTGTCTTGGAGTCTCGCCTTGATGCCTTCTGTACCAAGTCCCTTCGCTGGATCATGGGGTACAGTTGGCAGGACCACGTGTCCAACCGGCGGTTACATCGTGAGACTGGCATGGGACCTGTTACTTGCATAATCCAGGATCACCAACTCAGGCTATATGGCCACCTAGCTCGCCTCCCTGTGGACGACCCTGCCCATCAGGTTGTCTCTCTGCGAGACAACCCTGGGTGGAGGAGGCCCGTGGGAAGACCCAGGAGATCATGGCTTGGGCAGCTCGACGAGACCTGTCGCGAGGAATTGGAGATGGGCCGTGTGCCTGCCTGGAGACTCGCCTCGAGGGATCCTCGTGGCTGGAAGCGAAGGGTGGATGCGGCCATGCGTCCCCGTCGGCGGCGTTAGCCCCTTTATGATGATGATTACTTGCAAACATACAAACAGTTTGATGCAAGAAACAAAAATTTAGATACAAGTTACATTATGCAAGAATTGCCAATTCATCTCGTTTTGTAAAGGCTTCCTCTCTTTCCACTTCAGGAATACCTTCATATGGAACCTTTGGCTCAGGTTCCAAAACAATGTCTTGTAGCTCTGCTTGGATATCAAGTTTTTCCTTAAGTAAAATAAAATTATGTAGTACACAGAAAGCTGTAGTGACTACGGAATTCTGTCAAGTCTAGTCATATCTAGGTATTTTAATGTTCGGAATTTACACTTTAGCTAACCAAATGCTCTCTCAATCACAACCCTAGTAGAAGAGTGAATTTTATTGAAAGAAATCTGTTGAGCTGTGAGTTGACCAGTGTTCTTGCAAGGAACACTCATAAATGGTGAGAGGGGATAAACAGAATCACCAAGCAAATGAAAATCTCTAGGCAAATAATTGTTTTTTAAAAGTGAATATATGGGAGAATTTCTATACACCCTTGAATCATGTACAGACCCTGAACATCCTGAATATATGTCAAGAAATCTTCAATTAGAATCACAAACTGTTTACATAGGTCTCTCTATTTTCTTTGGTACCTGGAATTTGTATACGAGTGCCATCTATAGCACCATCGCCAGGAAATAAAGTTTTTCTAAAGAAATTTTCTGCTATTTCACTAATTTGATCTGCAGGCCACACAATAATATGTTTCATAACCATCTTCAGTGCACAAGCTACCTCCATGAATACTTTGTGTAGTAATGATTTACTTAAGTTGAATCTATCACCAACACCTGAATGACTCTTGGTTCCCCAAAAGCCAGTATAGCCAGGATCTTCTTCTCTTCAGACAGAATCTTTTTTGATAAATGGGGTCTAAGAATCTGACACAAATCCTATTGATGATAAAGAAAAGTATACATGAGAACAAGTGAAAGACAGTAAACAGTTGTATACATGGTAAATTCAACATAATTTGGCATCTCCAAATTAACCAGTTAAATCCACGAGAAATCAGCCACTTTCCTTTCTGACTTTCTCAAAATCTAAATTATACTGCTAAACAATAACTATCGCAGAAGTGCAAAGTAGCTGTCGAAAATAATGAAGACTTTGCAAAGGCATACACTCCCATCAGGTACCATAAATAAGAAAAAAAAAGTTATTGGTAAGTACTGAAATGACTGTAAAAAGCTGTAGAAATATTTGCTTTTCATATTTGCAACATTATTGTTATCCACAGAATAATTGCTTTTCATATTTCCATCATTATTGTTATGCACAGAATTACTCCAACAAAGCAACAAACTCTGTTGCTGTGAATACATGGAGGATTCAAATTGTCTTCCTATTCATGTGCATACTAGATATGGTAATACTTTATGCGAAGATATTCAAAACAAATACCAGCATTTTTTCTAATACTATCAAAATAAATTGTTTTTATTATATCGTTGACATAATCAGTTTTCAAAATAGTAATACTAATGGAAATTAAACAAAATTCATTCTGCAAATCAAAGAAAATGATAAACACGTGTAATAGGCTGGTAATCAAGTGTTTGTTGAGCCATCTATGTATAAAAACAAACTAAAATCACAAATAAGGCATGACTCCATGAGTATAATGCAGTCCTCCACGATATATATTTTTTTTTAAATAAGCTGATTAGAATTAATCTTTCATATCTGCCCATACATACTAAAATTACCTTAGAGTGAAATTTATTTTATAATATCTCTAGTCATATTAGTGGTGCAGCCACGTGTGATTTTGGACTAGAATCATTCAGTTGGTGATACAAGCATGAAATTTGGTGTGAATGTGCTATGTAGGTCATGTTTTGAGAAAAAAGTGCTAGCCATCAAAAATTCAAATATGGCGGCCATTATTTCCAAGATGGCCACTGGTTAATGGAAAAAAATGGTAAACCATAAAAGCGCTCAATGTTTTACATCTTGGTGTAAAATTATTGACGTATTTGCCTTCTTTGGAGTATCTCTGGTGCATTAGGTAGGTTTCCTGCACAAATAAATACTATTTATACCCTCATAGCATCAAGGACAGTCATAAATACCATTGCTGTCTGCCTAAAAGTCCTCAGTAAATACACACAGTAGTAGATTAATAAATGTTAGTAAAAATAATAAATGAGTAAAATAAATAGTAGATGAATAATTCATTGTTGCCCCTTAAAAGGACTGCTAATGCCGGGGTGGTAAAAAGGATGAGCTCCTTTTTATCTAAAAAGTACCCCAACGGCCTGCGAACCACAAAGCCTCTGGCAGTAAAGTCCCACCCTAGCCTTCTCGCGGCAGAAGTGATATTGCAGACAGTGGTGGTGCGTAAGGCGGGTGATGGCGCCTAAAAATCATTTAGCGCTGGGTAGATGAAGCTCAAAAGCCAGGAAAAGGCAATTCATCTAAGAGAACGAAAACTCCAAAAATAAACCTAGCAAATTACTGGTGGCAAGTCAAGTAAAAGAGTGTATGTCGCACACTACCAGGGCACACTGGTGACAGACACTGCTGTGCAACTCAGCATGGGGTTCAATATCAGCTAAACCTCGGGGTTTAGTATCCCAAATGCTATCTAATAAAGCCCCAGAGACATTAAACAGCCGCACCTGAATTGACAGGCTGTGCCAGCGCGGGAGAGCCGAGCCAAGGATAGCAGGGGCATTCAGTGTTATCCGGATGGTGTACAGATCGGACGGGACTAATGATATTGGATGAACGATCGGGTTAGGTGTAGGGCAGTAGCACGAACCTAACTGTATCCCATACAGCAAAGTGGACAAGAGGTGGTAAAAGGATAAACCCTCGGCCTATTGCCAATTTGAAGTTTATATGATGGATGCAGATTCCAGGCGGAAGACTGACTGGAGTAAATGTTGCCTTTGTCAGGAAGACAAAAGCAATGAAACACTTATTTCACCACTTAGTACATTCCAAAGGAAACAAGACTGTGCTGGATACACTAACATTGCACAAAATGTACCACAGTTTCATGCCATCAATGATATGCTAAAATTGTTTAGTCCAGCAAGGCTGGATGATGGTGATGGCATAGAACCCACGCTGATACAAAATAAAGCAATGTATCACAATAGCTGTAGACTGTTATTCAATAACACTAAACTAGAAAGAGCACAGAAGAGGAGGAAGATTACCCCAAGCACATCAGGTGGTGCAGGTGAGTCCTGTGGTAAGAGACAGAGGACCTCAGACCCTCCTAAAGTACAGTGCTTCATATGTGAAGAAGATCAAATATCGAATTTAAGACGAGCGATGACGATGCAGCTAAATGAAAGACTGAACCAATGTGCCAAGACACTAAACCATGGAAAGCTCCTTGCAAAGTTAAGTGCCGGTGACGTCGTTGCTCAAGAGATGAAGTATCACCCACGATGCTTGGTGGAGTTATACAATTTGGAGAGAGCATACCTCAATGCAATCAAGCAAGAGGAGAAAGGCAACAGACGAGGAAACGAATCATATCCTGTAGCATTCTCAGAACTTGTCATCTACATAATGGATAGCAAAGTGACCAATACAGAAGCAACACCAGTTGTATTTAGGCTGGCTGATCTAGCTGTGCTATACAAGAGCCGATTAGAGCAATTGGGTGTGGACTCACCAGATGTCAACTCGACCAGGTTAAAGGAGCAACTACTCGGAAGAATTCCTGATTTTGAAGCTCACAAGAAAGGGCGTGATGTCCTTTTAGCATTCAAAGAAGACGTAAGTACAGTTCTCTCAGATGCTAGCAAATATAGTGAAGCTATTTACCTGGCTAAAGCAGCAAATATCATCCGTCGAGAAATGCTTGACCACAAGACTAAATTCAGCAAGGAGTTCACTGACCAGTCTGTGGAAGAAGCTGTTCCTAGATCTCTACTACAATTTGTGTGTAGCATTGAACATGGTGTAGACATCAGATCACATCTGACACATGGAGTAGTAAAATCAGATTTAGCTATTGCACAACTTCTGCAATACAACTGCTACTCGAAGTATAAGGAGGGATCGAAAGCACATAGACATTCAAAAGACCGAGAAACACCATTTTCTGTATATGTCAGGATGAAAGTGTTTGCTAAGACAAAGAAAAGGGAGCTGATTGACAAGCTTCACGAGAATGGAATCAACATATCCTATGACAGAGTGTTGGAAATATCAGGCCAGTTAGGGGAAACTGTTGTAAATCAATACGTGGAAGATGACGTTGTGTGTCCACCAGTTTTGAGAAAAGGACTGTTCACCACATCTGCTGTTGACAACATAGACCATAATCCAACCTCCACCACGGCAAGTACATCATTCATTGGTACAACTATTTCAATGTTCCAGCACCCTAGCGCAGATAGAGGCGGTGAAGTTCGAAGTTCACTCAATATATCAGATAATCGTGTGAAAAAGGTTCCAGAGCTTCCCGAGTCCTACACCAACATCCCACCCGCCTTCTTCGGAAAGAACAATCCAGAGCCAAGCAATGTTAAGGATGTATCACTGCCAGATCCGAGTCGTTTCCAACGTGAACTCAAACTCGAAGATGAATGGTTAGAAAAGGTGCATAATACTACTGACATAGATGATTCTTCCAATGTATCATGGACAGCTCATCATGCAAGCCAGCAAAGGACAAATGATTTTGAGACCAGCATCAGTTCTCTGCTACCACTGTTCCGATGCAAACGACACGGACGTCATTGGGATCGCCATATCACAGATGCCTTCTCTCAAATCAATTGGCCTGGAGCAAATGTGGATTAGAATTGGAAAAGGTGAGCACACGAGATGGATTCCTATTCATGACCTGGTGTCCACCTTAGGACCAGAAAAGACCAATGGGATGCTATTCTTCCATGCCTATACTGGGTGTGACGTTGTGTCAGGTTTCAATGGCAAAGGGAAAAAGACAGCATGGCAGACATGGAATGTCTTCAGTGGTGCCTCTGCCACCTTTGCAAAACTTAGCTACAGGCTATCTGAGATTGAGGAGTCTGATCTACATGTTCTGGAAAAATATGTGGTTCTTATGTATGACCAGTCGAGTACAACATCTGTAGACGAGGCAAGGCTTGATCTCTTTGCGCGAAAGCAGAGGTCATATGACATGATTCCACCAACACAAAGTGTACTGAAGCAACATGCCAAACGAGCAGCCTACCAAGCAGGTCATATTCGGGGACAGTGTGTCAATCGTCAGCCAGAACCTCAGTGTCCTTCCAAGTGGAGATGGTCAAAAAAAGGTGATGATTGGGAAGTTGTATGGACAATGGTGGAACCCGTTTCCAAGACCTGCCATGAACTGACAAAGTGTGGATGCAAGACAGGAAGGTGCAAGTGTGTAAAGAATGGACTATTCTGTACTCTACTCTGTACTTGCCCTTGCCAGAATTCCTAATCTGATGAACAGTGAATGGACTTTTGGCCATAGCAGGTTGAATATTGTTTGAAACATGGACTCTTGGACTTTGGTATATGTAGTATATGACGTCATTTGTTGGCCATCTTGTAAAATGGCTGCCTAATTGGACCCTCAGAATGATTAGTGGTGGTCCCACATCAAACTCAGGCAAAGGGAACTCATCAAGTATCTTAGTAAAAACTTTATTTGCACGTCGTACTGCAATATTTTGTCTTAAAAAGGACCATATGGCGGCCATCTTGGAAAACGACCGCCATATTGGAATTTCAGAAGGCTAGCACTTTTTTCTCAAAATATGATACAAAATAAATAATTATGCCAAATTTCATGCTTGTATCATCAAATGAACGATTGTTTCACTTATCTGCCCCACTATATGCACTGGACATTACCATGAGAAAAAATAACCCCATGCTTCACAAACGTACAGTTCCTGTTGCTTCACTTCACTTATGGCGAT
>NW_023663826.1:0-30000 GCF_015228065.2 Penaeus monodon | reverse complement strand
AAGTCACCTGAGGTGTTAAAATTTAAATTTAAAATTTATTAGGATTTGGAGGTCAGGAGATTACCATCAGATTGTAAAGAAAAATATGAATAAGAAATTCATATCTTCGGGGCTGAATAGGCAAGCACATCATCAACCACCACCTGTTAGTTACACGTTAATATCTACTAGAACCTTAAAATTAAGAAAAGATAAATTCTAGCATTAGTGAGGACAAGATATAGAACTTCGAAAGGATTTCATGAAAGTGTGTTGGGTTCAGTTATAACTCAAAGGGATGACACTTATTAGAGTTAATAATCCTAGAGTGAATTCTGTGTAGAGTGGTTTTATGTGGGTTCGGGGCTGGAACAGATAATCGATATTCGTAAACAGCCGAACGATTGGCGTGGCAAGTATATGAAAAATAGGGTTATCTATATATTCACAGAATGTAAATGCAGGTAATTACTAATGGGCATACCTCATACAGGGCAAGACACGATATATTTATAAATACGCAAAAGTAAATTTTAATGACGTATTCGGGAAGAACCGAAAATAATAGTAATTGAATAAACTCACATAGTTACTTATTCTAAGATAATTAAAATATACTGAATGAAGTGGGGACAATAACACTCAACAAAAAACAACATAAATGACTATGCCAATTAAAGAGCAATTAGGGGTTCGGAGGGAGGGAGAGTATCACTTTGTTCTGATTTCGATTTTTTGCGTTTGATGGATGACAACAGTGAAATATAACTGCGTACCCTTTAATTAAAGAGAATGCATTGTGGGGGAAACAAAACAAAAAAGAACTTTGTAGGGTAAACTCGCATATTTTACACTGCTTCCTTATCTTACTGTAATAATATAAACATATATAGTACCTGATACAAAAACAGTAAAATAGAGTATCATCTTTCTAAGAAATATATATCTAAGTACTAATTGTCTTACACAGCTTAAGACTAATTAAATGAAGTATACATAAGTAACATATGCGTAAAGACCAAGAAAGTGAGGTATACAAAGGGTGGTCACAGACGAATTTTTGGGTCATTCTTACTTCGTGTCCTAGTGCTCATTACACACACACACACACACACATATATATATATATATATTGTTACGCCGTCCCCCTCCTCTCTCTGCCACCAACACAAGGCAGGCTAGGCAGACGGCGTGCTATCCACAGGGTCGTGAACACTGAACAGCTCCAAGAGGCACCGAGCACCGCAGCGTCCCAGAACACCACGAGGGGAAACGCCAAGTGGCGAGGCAGGGCACGAAATAAACACACGATGACAGTCTTTCCTTTATTTACACAAATTATTTACCCGTACACTTTTCTATAGGCACAATACAGGGGGAAACACTGCACGATACAGCTTATAACAGGGCAACACAAAAGTATATCAGGTCACAAGGGCACACACGAGGTCTTCACAGGAGCAGCACCCAACACCGTCTCTTGGCTTGTTCCTCCGCTCCTCCACCCGCAGCCAGCTGCGTCATGTTTGCCCAGGATCCTTTTCATGTTAACACATGCCCAGGTCATCCTTATCATGTTAACACATGCGGTAGATTGGCAGTGGCACCCAGAGGGGTATCTCCTGTCCCAAGACCTGGCTCATGGTCACCATTGACGTCTGCTGCATCGCCCTCATCGTCCAAATGCTCGTCCTCATCTCGGTCAGCGTCTGACACGTCCTCATCGCTACTGGGGCTAACGTCATCTTCTTTTTCACCATGGCCCCAGGAGTAGCTTCCTGGCCCATGGTAACGCCACAGCTGGTGCGCCAAGTCCTCGAGGAAGTCAGGCAACGGCCCCACACCAACCAACTCCTTGTTCCCCGACGACTCTTCTGGACGCTCCACTTCCTCACAAGTGCCCAGCTTTGCATCAGCTGGCACCTTCAGGTCCTTATTGGAGAAGTTAGCTACCAACATTGTAACTAACCCCTTACCTGGTCCAACAAGGCTCCGCCCAACCGCTACGCCATCAGCCAGCTGCAGGTTTTGAATGGGCTCCACGAGGCCCTCTACTCCACGCATCACTCTTGACAGTCGACACCGGATTCTAGACTCTGTCCTGGGGGCAAGGTGCAGTCGCTCAGCCGTAACTACCTCTGCACAGCCAACCTCTCGAAGCAAGGGCACATCTTCACCGTGCACCCTCACCAGCTTCCGTCCAAGGTCGACACACGCCTTACTCTGTGTCAGGTAGTCAAGGCCCAGCAAACAGTGCTCGTCCAGATCGGCCACATACACCGGCAGCCGCTGCACCGTGCTGCCCACGCCAATACGAGCCTCCACTGGCCCCTTGAGCTGCACACAATGCCCCGTGACACCACACAGTCTCTGTGGTGTGTCTGGAAGTCGCATAGTGGCCAACATATCAGGCCGCACTAGGGTCTTCTCAGCCCCAGTGTCCACTGTCAGGCGGCATGGCTTCCCATCTACTGAGCCCTCCACCTGCATCGTGCTGTTTCGACGGCAGCTTACCCAAGTCGGGGCCCGGGAACCGAGGACGGCTGGGTTTCGGCCCCCTTCTCCAGCCTGTCCGAGTTTTCCGCCTGTACCACTTCCTTAGCCTTAGAACATGCACTCGGATGGTGACCATACCTGCCACAGTCCTTGCAGCACTGCTGGAAGGCATCAGAATCTGTCCGGTTGAGAGGACGTGTTCTCCGCTCCCTCCGACACCGACTACGTCTGTGCCCTTCCTTACCGCAGCCCCAACACAAGCCTTGGAAAGTGCTCGGGCTCACCTTCCTCAATGCTACCTTCTCCACTTTAGCCTTCCGGCCCCGGAGGTCACGGCGGGGCTGAGCAGCTGGCCCTAGGCCACTGGTTGCCTTCAGGAAGGCCTCGAACTCCAAGGCCCTCGCCAGCGCCACCTGCAGGTCCTCAGGGTGTGCCTGCTTGACGTAGATTTGCAGCTGCTGGTCCTGCAAAGCGTCAACAAAGAAATCGCGGGCCAGGACCACGATCATCTCTTCCGCAGCCGCAGGGTACGACCTCCTTACCAGCGCCTCCACATCCTGCACCAGCTGGGACAGTGTCTCGCCACGCTCACGAGTCCGCTTCTTCAAGCGGGCCCGATATACCTCGGCCTGGTGGTGGTGCCCGAAACGGCGTTTCAAAGCCTCCGCCACGCTGGTGTAAGAGGCATGTTGGGATGGTGGCAGATGCCCCAACACTTCCACCGCGGGGCCCCTTAGCGCTGTTACCAGCTGCAGGGCCTTCTCTTCCTGGCTCCAGCCCTGGGCAGATGCCAGCATTTCAAATTGGGCGACATATGCCTCCCAGGCCACCTTCCCGTCGTACTCAGCTGGCTTACGCCTCACAGAATGTCTGGAGGCCGAGGGGCTGCGGGGTGGAGAACGCGTGCCGTGAACTAACACGCCCGGGGGGGAGGAAGGGGGTGAGGGAGGCAATGAGGGGGGTGACCGGGTCCGAGTTTGCCGCCACCGCGAGTTTGCCGCGAGGCCCGGGGGGTTCCTGCCACGGACCCCAGGCAGACCCCAGTAAATCTGACACTCTGGCATCTGTTGCCAGAACCTCGTCTGCCTTCTCTGCTTGCAACGTTACTACCTCGTGACGCCGCCTTTCCGCCTTCACTTCCTCCCTCAGGCCCTGAACCTCGCCCTTCAGAGTCTGCACCTCCTCCATCAGTTCACTCTTCACGCTGTTGCAGGCCTTGTCGGTGTACTGCTGAGTTTCCATCTTCACAGATGCAAGATTGCTCTGTAGCACCTCAACAAGTTGGCAGAACTGTTCCTCTGCCTTCCTTGCCTGCATCTCGACGAGATGGTGCGCCTGCTCGCGTGCCCTCTGTGCCTGCTCTTCTGCCCTTTGTGCCTGCTCTTCTGCCCTTTGTGCCATTTCCTCCCTCATACCGGCCAGCATGGCAGTGATCAGGTCCATCTGGCTCGGCTTCACCTCACTCCTGCCTGCCTCAGTCATAGTCTCCTCTCCCTCATGGCTGCTGCCATCTTTGGACGACATGATAAATCGGCGCGTCTCACTGATCAAATATCACAAATCCCACTCCTGACACCATTTGTTACACCGACCGCCTCGTCTCTCTGCCACCAACACAAGGTAGGCTAGGCAGACGGCGTGCTATCCACAGGGTCGTGAACACTGAACAGCTCCAAGAGGCACCGAGCACCACAGCGTCCAGAACACCACGTGGCGAGGCAGGGCACGAAATAAACACAAAATGACAGTCTTTCCTTTACCCGTACATTTTTCTATAGGCACAATACAGGGGGGACACCAGCATGTCACACTGCACGATACAGCTTATAACAGGGCAGCGTCATGTTTGCCGAGGTCATCCTTTTCATGTTAACACATGTTTCGCACAGAGACACAGACCCACTGGCGTAGCAATATCCCAAACACTGACATTCCACTTTTATAATACTCAAAACACCAAAAGTCGCTTTTATAACACTAAGACCACCAACATTCTACTATTTTAATACTCAATACACCAACAATCTGGTTTTATAACTGTCAAAGCACTAACATTCTGCTTTTATAATACTCAAAACACCGACATTCCGCTTTGATAACACTCAAAACACCGATATTCTACTTTTAAAATACTCAAAACATTTATATTACGTTCCCACAAGCAATTATGAGAAGCTTGAAGATGAAAAATCGGACCTACAGACTAAGGGCGAGGCATACAGTTCCCCTGTATAAGAATATTATATATATATATATATATATATATATATATATATTATATATATAATATAATATATATATATATATAAGTATAATATATATATTAATATATATATATACAATATATATATATATATATATATATATATATATATATATATATATGATATATTATCATAATATTATATATATATATATATATATATATATATATATATATATATAATATCTATTATATATAATATTATATATATACTATATATATATATATATATATATATAATATATATATAATATAATATATATATTATAGATATGTATAATATATATATATACGGATATTATAGTGTCTTATAAGGGTACTGTAGGCCGTTGTTTTCGATACTTCAAGCTTCTCATAATTGCTTGTGGGAACGTAATATAAATGTTTTGAGTATTTTAAAAGTAGAATATCGGTGTTTTGAGTGTTATCAAAGCGGAATGTCGGTGTTTTGAGTATTATAAAAGCAGAATGTTAGTGCTTTGACAGTTATAAAACCAGATTGTTGGTGATTGAGTATTAAAATAGTAGAATGTTGTGGTCTTAGTGTTATAAAAGCGACTTTTGGTGTTTTGAGTATTATAAAAGTGGAATGTCAGTGTTTGGATATTGCTACGCCAGTGGGTCTTTGTGTCTCTGTGCGAAACATGTGTTAACATGAAAAGGATGACCTCGGCAAACATGACGCTGCCCTGTTAGTAAGCTGTATCGTGCAGTGTGACATGCTGGTGCCCCCCTGTATTGTGCCTATAGAAAATGTACGGGTAAAGGAAAGACTGTCATTTTGTGTTTATTTCGTGCCCTGCCTCGCCACGTGGTGTTCTGGACGCTGTGGTGCTCGGTGCCTCTTGGAGCTGTTCAGTGTTCACGACCCTGTGGATAGCACGCCGTCTGCCTAGCCTACCTTGTGTTGGTGGCAGAAGACGAGGCGGTCGTGTAACAAATGGTGTCAGGATGGGATTTGTGATATTTGATCAGTGAGACGCGCCGATTTATCATGTCGTCCAAGATGGCAGCAGCCATGAGGGAGAGGAGACTATGACTGAGGCAGGAGCAGGAGTGAGGTGAAGCCGAGCCAGATGGACCTGATCACTGCCATGCTGGCCGTATGAGGGAGGAAATGGCACAAAGGGCAGAAAAGCAGGCACAAAGGGCAGAAGAGCAGGCACAGAGGGCACGCGAGCAGGCGCACCATCTCGTCGAGATGCGGCAAGGAAGGCAGAGGAACAGTTCTGCAACTTGTTGGGTGCTACAGAGCAATCTTGCATCTGTGAAGATGGAACTCAGCAGTAACCGACAAGGCCTGCAACGCGTGAAGAGTGAACTGATGGAGAGGTGCAGACTCTGAAGGGCGAGGTTCAGGCCTGAGGAGGAAGTGAAGCGGAAAGGCGGCGTCACGAGGTAGTAACGTGCAAGCAGAGAAGGCAGACGAGGTTCTGGCAACAGATGCCAGAGTGTCAGATTTACTGGGGTCTGCCTGGGGTCCGTGGCAGGAACCCGCCCCGGGCCTCGCGGCAAACTCGCGGTGGCGGCAAACTCGGACCCGGTCACCCCCTCATTGCCTCCCTCACCCCCTTCCTCGCCCCCCGGGCGTGTTAGTTCACGGCACGCGTTCTCACACCCCGCAGCCCTCGGCCTCCAGACATTCTGTGAGGCGTAATCCGCTGAGTACAACGGGAAGGTGGCCTGGGAGGCATATGTTCGCCCAATTTGAAATGCTGGCATCTGCACCAGGGCTTGGAGCCAGGAAGAGAAGGCCCTGCAGCTGGTAACAGCGCTAAGGGGCCCCGCGGTGGAAGTGTTGGGACATCTGCCACCATCCCAACATGCCTCTTACACCAGCGTGGCGGAGGCTTTGAAACGCCGTTTCGGGCACCACCACCCAGGCCGAGGTATATCGGGCCCGCTTGAAGAAGCGGACTCGTGAGCGTGGCGAGACACTGTCCCAGCTGGTGCAGGATGTGAGGCGCTGGTAAGGAGGTCGTACCCTGCGGCTGCGGAAGAGATGAATCGTGGTCCTGGCCCGCGATTTCTTTGTTACGCTTTGCAGGACCAGCAGCTGGCAAATCTACGTCAAGCAGGCACACCTGAGGACCTGCAGGTGGCGCTGGCGAGTGGCCTTGGAGTTCGAGGCCTTCCTGAAGGCAACCAGTGGCCTAGGGCCAGCTGCTCAGCCCCGCCGTGACCTCCGGGGCCGGAAGGCTAAGTGGAGAAGGTAGCATTCAGAGGTGAGCCCGATCACTTTCCAGGCTTGTGTTGGGTCTGCGGAGAGGTAAGGCACAGACGTAGTCGGTGTCGGAGAGAGCGGAGAACACGTCCTCTCAACCGGACAGATTCTGATGCCTTCCAGCAGTGCTGCAAGGACTGTGGCAGGTATGGTCACCATCCGAGTGCATGTTCTAAGGCTAAGGAATAGTGGTACAGCGAAAACTCGGACAGCTGGAGAAGGGTGCCGAAACCCAGCCGTCCTCGGTTCCCGGGCCCCGACTTGGGTAAGCTGCCGTCGAAACAGCACGATGCAGGTGGAGGGCTCAGTAGATGGGAAGCCATGCCGCCTGACAGTGGACACTGGGGCTGAGAAGACCCTAGTGCGGCCTGATATGTTGGCCACTATGCGACTTCCAGACACACCACAGAGACTGTGTGGTGTCACGGGCATTGTGGTGCAGCTCAAGGGGCCAGTGGAGGCTCGTATGGCGTGGGCAGCACGGTGCAGCGGCTGCCGGTGTATGTGGCCGATCTGGACGGAGCACTGTTTGCTGGGCCTTGACTACCTGACCAGAGTAAGGCGTGTGTCGACCTTGGACGGAAGCTGGTGAGGGTGCACGGTGAAGATGTGCCCTTGCTTCGAGAGGTTGGCTGTGCAGAGGTAGTTACGGCTGAGCGACTGCACCTTGCCCCCAGGACAGAGTCTAGAATCCGGTGTCGACTGTCCAGAGTGATGCGTGGAGTAGAGGGCCTCGTGGAGCCCATTCAAACCTGCAGCTGGCTGATGGCGTAGCGGTTGGCGGAGCCTTGTTGGACAGGTAAGGGGTTAGTTACAATGTTGGTAGCTAACTTCTCCAATAAGGACCTGAAGGTGCCAGCTGATGCAAAGCTGGGCACTTGTGAGGAAGTGGAGCGTCCAGAAGAGTCGTCGGGGAACAAGGAGTTGGTTGGTGTGGGGCCGTTGCCTGACTTCCTCGAGGACTTGGCGCACCAGCTGTGGCGTTACCATGGGCCAGGAAGCTACTCCTGGGCCATGGTGAAAAAGAAGATGACGTTAGCCCAGTAGCGATGAGGACGTGTCAGACGCTGACCGAGATGAGGACTAGCATTTGGACGATGAGGCGATGCAGCAGACTCAATGTGTGACCATGAGCCAGTTCATTGGGACAGGAGATACCCCTCTGGGTGCCACTGCCAATCTACGCATGTGTTAACATGATAAGGATGACCTGGGCATGTGTTTAACATGAAAGGATCCTGGGCAAACATGACGCAGCTGGCTGCGGGTGGAGGAGCGGAGGAACAAGCCGAGAGACGGTGTTGGGTGCTGCTCCTGTGAAGACCTCGTGTGTGCCCTTGTGACCTGATATACTTTTGTGTTGCCCTGTTATAAGCTGTATCGTGCAGTGTTTCCCCCTGTATTGTGCCTATAGAAAAGTGTACGGGTAAATAATTTGTGTAAATAAAGGAAAGACTGTCATCGTGTGTTTATTTCGTGCCCTGCCTCGCCACTTGGCGTTTCCCCTCGTGGTGTTCTGGGACGCTGCGGTGCTCGGTGCCTCTTGGAGCTGTTCAGTTTTCACGACCTGTGGATAGCACGCCGTCTGCCTAGCCTGCCTTGTGTTGGTGGCAGAGAGAGGAGGGGGACGGCGTAACAATATATATATATATATATGTGTGTGTGTGTGTGTGTGTAATGAGCACTAGGACACGAAGTAAGAATGACCCAAAAATTCGTCTGTGACCACCCTTTGTATACCTCACTTTCTTGGTCTTTACGCATATGTTACTTATGTATACTTCATTTAATTAGTCTTAAGCTGTGTAAGACAATTAGTACTTAGATATATATTTCTTAGAAAGATGATACTCTATTTTACTGTTTTTGTATCAGGTACTATATATGTTTATATTATTACAGTAAGATAAGGAAGCAGTGTAAAATATGCGAGTTTACCCTACAAAGTTCTTTTTTGTTTTGTTTCCCCCACAATGCATTCTCTTTAATTAAAGGGTACGCAGTTATATTTCACTGTTGTCATCCATCAAACGCAAAAAATCGAAATCAGAACAAAGTGATACTCTCCCTCCCTCCGAACCCCTAATTGCTCTTTAATTGGCATAGTCATTTATGTTGTTTTTTGTTGAGTGTTATTGTCCCCACTTCATTCAGTATATTTTAATTATCTTAGAATAAGTAACTATGTGAGTTTATTCAATTACTATTATTTTCGGTTCTTCCCGAATACGTCATTAAAATTTACTTTTGCGTATTTATAAATATATCGTGTCTTGCCCTGTATGAGGTATGCCCATTAGTAATTACCTGCATTTACATTCTGTGAATATATAGATAACCCTATTTTTCATATACTTGCCACGCCAATCGTTCGGCTGTTTACGAATATCGATTATCTGTTCCAGCCCCGAACCCACATAAAACCACTCTACACAGAATTCACTCTAGGATTATTAACTCTAATAAGTGTCATCCCTTTGAGTTATAACTGAACCCAACACACTTTCATGAAATCCTTTCGAAGTTCTATATCTTGTCCTCACTAATGCTAGAATTTATCTTTTCTTAATTTTAAGGTTCTAGTAGATATGTAACGTGTAACTAACAGGTGGTGGTTGATGATGTGCTTGCCTATTCAGCCCGAAGATATGAATTTCTTATTCATATTTTTCTTTACAATCTGATGGTAATCTCCTGAACCTCCAAATCCTAATAAATATTAATTAATTAACACCTCAGGTGACATATTGTCTGTCTTATGACAAATTGTTCTTACTACGCTCTTATTTTACTGGTATCTTAGGCTGCATTTACACCAGGCGAATCAATTTGATTAAATTCACGAAGAATCATCCCCATTCATGATTCGTCTTGATTCGTTAATTCTTAAGGAACTGTTCAAATAAAGCAAATCGAGTCAACTCAAATCAAGGTACTTTTTTTCAAATCGAGGCACATTTTTTAAACAATCACGTGTGTGTTATAGCCTGATCAATTTAGGACGAGAACGACAAGCAATTGGTAACAAAACAGGCATTCTAACTAAACAGACTAACTCTCTGCACATCAAAAGGTCATACACGGAAACAGGGTCAAGGCAAATGCAAATCTGAGGTCCCGAGACATGGAACAACCTACCACAAAATATTAGAAACATCTTCAACCTAATTACTTTCAAAAATAAATTAAAGGAGCATGGCATCAGGCATTTACATGCAAAGCCAAACCAAGTACCTCTATTTCTAATGATGTGATCATCTTCTTTTATTTTATTTTATATCTACCCTACAAATGTATTTACTGTGGTTTCTACTTATTCTGTATTACTGTGCGATGTCATTATCTTTGTTAAAAGAACCATTGTAATTAATGGAATAAAGTGTTCTGACTTTAACTTTAACTTTGATATCATCATCATCATCATCAAGGGGCTAACGCCGACGGGGCGCATGGCCGCATCCACCCTTCGCATCCAGCCACGAGGATCCCTCGAGGCGAGTCTCCAGGCAGGCCCACGGCCCATCTCTAATTCCTCGCGACAGGTCTCATCGAGCTGCCCAAGCCATGATCTCCTAGGTCGTCCCACAGGTCTCCTCCACCCAGGGTTGTCTCGCAGAGAGACAACCTGGGTGGGCAGGGTCGTCCACAGGGAGACGAGCTAGGTGGCCACATAGCCTGAGTTGGCGATCCCGGATTATGCAAGTAACAGGTCCCATGCCAGTCTCACGGTGTAACTGCCGGTTGGACACGCGGTCCTGCCACCTGTACCCCATGATCCGGCGAAGAGACTTGTTACAAAAGGCATCAAGGCGAGACTCCAAGACACTAGATAGCGTCCAGGTTTCGCTTCCATAGAGCAAAACTGGCAGTATCAAGGCCTTGAAGACACGCAGCTTGGTCCTTCTGCATAGGTACCGACATCTCCAAACGAGTTCATGGCTCCTGTTGCCAGACCAATCCGTCTACTGACTTCCTGGTCTGACAACCCAGAGATATGGACTACGCTACCAAGGTATGTAAAACTTTCTGTAACTTCAACTTCCTCGCTGCAAGCATGGATCGACTGAACAGTTCCCCTAAGAGCCCCCAAAAGTCCTGAATCTTGGTCTTGCTCCAGGAGACCTCTAGGCCTAGGGGCTTCGCGTCATTGCTAAATTTATCAAGAGCCGCCACAAGTGACTCCAAGGACTCAGAAAGGATGGCAACATCGTCGGCAAAGTCAAGGTCGGAGACCTTAATATTGCCTAGTGTTGCTCCACACTGACTTTGGCTAGTAACTCTGCTCATTATCCAGTCCATACAAGTGTTGAAAAGTGTTTGTGCAAGGACGCAGCCTTGCTTCCCCCTGAATTAACAGGGAAGAAGTTCGACATACCCCCACCACACTTTACAGCACTTTCAGTACCAGTATAGAGGCTTGCTATCAGACCAATAATCTGTGTTGGAATTCCCCTGAGCTCAGGATCTCCCATAGCTATTCTCGATGCACCGAGTCAAATGCCTTCTTGAGGTCGATGTTGGTTGTAAGCAAACCACGACCAAACTCACGACGGCGTTCCACAATTACTCAAAGCGCTAGTATACGGTCTATTGTGGACTTGCCAGGAGTAAATCCAGACTGCTCTGGTCTCTGATGCCTCAGTAGGTGGTTGCGGATCCGTTTCAGAAGAATGTGAGCGATAACCTTGCCTAGTATGCTGAGCAGTGTAATGCTATGGTAGTTGCTACAGTCCTCAACGATCTCCTTTCCCCTTCCAGAGAGGGATGATAACTTTGATATATATATATATATATGTGTGTGTGTGTGTGTGTGTGTATATATATATATATATATATATATATATATATATATATATATATAATTATATATATATCATCCCTCTCTGGAAGGGGAAAGGGGATCGTTGGGGACTGTAGCAACTACCATAGCATTACACTGCTCAGCATACTAGGCAAGGTTCTCGCTCACATTCTTCTGAAACGGATCCGCAACCACCTACTGAGGCATCATATATATATATATATGGGCTTCAGAATGAGAGGAAGAATTAAAGGACGAAAGTAGTCACGATGTGTCTGCTAACACTTGTCCTAAAATTAATATATAATATATATAATATATATATATATAATTATATATATATATATATATATATATATTATATATATATATATATTATATGTGTGTGGTGTGTGTGTGTGTGTGTGTGTGTGTGTGTGTATTGCGCCCACTCCTTCTCTCTACGGTCAAAGCCACTATTTCCCTTTCTACTGGGGAAATCCACTCGGGCTTTATCTAGAGGGGGCACTATTAATTAACGTCAAGTGTGGGCTCTCCTGTGTCATTACCTACCATTGATGAACCCACACTATAAAATACAATAATAATAAGAGGGTTACTGATGATCTAATTTCAGTCTTGGAGGTAACTGAGAGAAGGGAAATCAAACAATTGATAATCTTACATTTCTTTTTAATTTAAAATTTTAAAAATTAAAATTTTACAACTAAAAAAATCTTTGCTCACCGCGTTGCTCGACGCAATGGCGCTGCGCTGCAAATCTCCCGGGGTCAAACGCGCATGCGCACACGTTTTTTTTACAAAATAGCATAAATACTTCCCAACACGAAAAGAGGAACAAAAAGGAAAAAACGCATACATAAAATTCGAAAAAAGGGCGTTTATAATAAAAAATATTCGTCCATTTTTTTTGTTCTCGCAAATAAACAGGGAAGGGACTTAGAAACGAAGGGTATCTTCATTTTGGGCTGTCCTATATCCCCCTTTATTTTGTTTGCACACGTTTTGCCAAGGGAAAAGGGTTTATTCGTCAGGTAACCACCCCTCACTTATTTTATTAGCTTGGTGACATGCAAGAAATTTTTCCCAAAAGTTTGTACAAAAGTAATATGTATCGCTTTTGCCGAATTTGTGCGCTTTAACCGAGACTTGCCCCCTCTTCTTTTAAGGGCACAAGTTTTCTCATAACACCAACTCTGACGGGATTCCGACCTAGTTGTCTCGTTCCTCGCTCCCCCTGTAATTTTCTAAAAAATTGAAAAAGCGCGTCAAATGGATCGTCAATTTCATATAAAAGGGCAACTCCCGCAACACCCCTAGCAGCGGGGCCATGCTGAATTTTTTTTTTACGAAACAGCTGAGAGGTTTTTGGTGCGAAACGTTCACTCTTTTTTATTTGGGGTTCCTTTGGCATTTTTGAGCCCAGATGTTTTCGGGAGAGATTCTTTAAGTTGTATATTCATGTTGGATTAACACAAAACCATATCTTGTAAAATGTGATCTGATAGATTTAAAATGCAAAGAAAACAGTTTTAAAACCCAAATAAAAACCAAAACCCAAGAGAGAGAGAAAAGACAAAGCCCTGGTAAATCCCAAAAGAGTAGGGGCTGACACTGGCCCTTGGTACCTCAAGTTTCTCTCATTTTTTGGGATGTAAAACCCTTTAAAGGATATTACTAAAATTTATAAAGAAAAAGCTATCTGAAAAAGGGGAGTTCAAAAAAACTACTCAATCGTATATATGGCATGAATACAAAATTTGTTGTTTGTAAAAAGTAGTTTTTTTTTAACACAAAAATCTTACTTGAATTTTTGTTTTTCATTCCTAAATAGAACAATTGTTTCTTTTTTGGGAATTTTTTTTTTGGGTTTTCCTTTTTTTTTTTTGTTTGACGAGATGCCCTTTGGAGGATGGCCGGGAAAAAAGCAGACCCATCCTAGGAGTCCTCTGAATGATACGTGAAAAATTTGAATAAAATTTAGAAAATCGTTCAGAAAAAGGGATTCAAAAAGAAACATAAGAGAGGACAGTTATCTACACCCCTTTAGGGGAGAAGGGGGCTCTGTGAAAAATTCAATTTTTTAGTTTGAAAAATTTTAAATTTTTTATAATTAATATAAAAAGAAAGTAAGATTATCAATTTTTTGATATTCCCCTTCCCCAGTTACTCCAAGATGAAATTAGATCACAAACCCTCTTATTATTATTGTATTTTTTAGTGGGGGTTTTCATAAAGGGGTGGGTAATGACACAGGAGATCCCCACGACTTTAATTAATTGCCCCCTCTAGTAAACCCCGAGTGGATTCCCAGTAAAAAGGGAATGTGGTTTTACCGTAGAGAAAGGAGTGGGCGCAATAGACACACATACACACACCCCAACACACAAAACACCATAATATATATATAAAATTTTATAATTATATATATAATATAATATATATATAATATATATGTATATAAAATATTAATATTATATATTATTTTTATTTTATTAAAATTTTTAAATTTTTTAAAAGTGTTAGCAGACACATCGTGACTCTTCGTTTTTAAATTTCTTCCCTCTCTTTCTAAACCCCATAATATATATATATGTGCCCTCAGTGGGGTTGGGGGACCTTTTTCAGAAATTGGGGGGAAAACCGCCTATATCTACAGTGTAATGTAGGGTAGTTCTACAGCCCCAACGATTTCCTTTTTTTCCCCCCTTCCAAGAGGATGAATATAAAATTATTATATATATATAATATATAATATTTATTATATATATAAACCAAACACACACCCCAAACAATATAGTATTTTAAAAGATATCCCTTTTGGAAAGGGGGAAAAGGGAGTCTTTGGAACTGTAGCCCCCATGCTTACACGCTCGCATACTGGAAAGGGTTTCTCGCTCACATTTTCTGAAACGGATCCGCACACCTATGGGCTCAGAGACCGGACAGTCTGGATTTACTCCGGAAAGCCCCAAAATAGCCCGTATACTAGCGCTTTGAGTAAGGGGGAACCCGCGGAGTTTGGTCGGGGGTTGCTTGAAACCCACGACCTCAAAAAAGGCTTTTGACTGGGTGCATGGGGAATGCTAGGGGAATCCTGGCTCAGGGGAACCAACACAGTTTTGGCGTGAAAACCTCTATACTGGTACTAAAAGGCTTTAAAGTTTGGGGTTGCGAATTTCTTCCCTTTATTCAGGGGTGGCAGGCTGGTCCTTGCACAACATTTTTCAACACTTTATGGCTGGTATGGCAGAGTTACTAGCCAAATCAGTGGGGCACACTAGGAAAATTTTAAGGTCTGACCTTGATTTTCCCGACGATTTTGCCACCCTTTCTACCCCTTGGGGTCATTTGTCGGCTTTTGAAAAATTAGCAAGCCCCCCCCTACCAGAGGCTCCGGCCCAAAGACCAGATTCGACTTTGGGGCCTTTTGGGGGAAACCTTTTCAGTCGACCCATGCTTGCCGGGGAATTTGAAATTACAAAAAAGTTTACATATTTGGTACGTGTCCATATCTCGGGGTTGTCAAAAACCGGAAGTCAGTAACGGATTGGTCTGGCAACGGCCATGAACTCGTTTGGAGTTTCTTACCTTGCAAAGGACAAGCTCGGTCTTAAAGGCTTGATACTGCTTTTTTGCCTATGGAAGCAAAACCGGACGCATCTAGGTTTGGGCTCCCCTTTGGGATGCTTTGGGTAAAAAGTCCCTTCCCCGGATCAGGGTACAGGTCAGACCGCTTTCCCAACCGCAGTTACCCCGTGAGACTGGCAGGGGCCCTGTTACTTGCAAACCCATCCCCAAACCAGGCTATGTGGCCACCTGCCTCTCCCTGGGACGACCCTGCCCCCCAGGTTGTCTCTCTGCGAGAAACCCGGGGAGGAGACCTGTGGACACCTAGGAGATAGGCTGGGAGCTCGTAGCCCTGTCGCAGGAATTAAGAGGGCCGGGGGCCTGCCGGAGTCCTCGGGGATCCTCGGGGCTGGGGAAAGGGTGGATCGGCATGCCCCCGTCGGCGTTACCCCCTTGATGAGATATGATGAATCAAAGAAAAGTTAATCAAAACTTTTTCCTTTAATTACGGGTTTCTTTTAACAAGATAAACATCGCACAGAATACAAAAAAGTAAAACCACAGTAAATACATTTTGTAGGGTAATATAAAATAAATAAAGAAGATGATCACATCTTAAAAAGAGGTACTTGGTTTGGTTTTGCATGTAAAATGCCTGATGCCCCTCCTTTAATTTTTTTTAAAAGAAATTGGTTTTGAAGAGTTTCTAAATTTTGGGGTAGGTTGTTCCAGTCTGGGGCCCTCAGATTTGCATTTGCCTTGACCCTTTTCCTGTTGCCCTTTTTGATGTGCAGAGATTTAGTCTGTTTAGTTAAAATGCCTGTTTTGTTCCCAAATTGCTTTCGTTCTCGTCCTAAATTGATCAGCTATAACACACAGTGATTGTTTAAAAAATGTCCCTGATTTAAAAAAAAGTACCTGATTAGTGACTCATTGCTTTATTTGAACAGCCCCTTGATAACGAATAAAGACAAACTGAATGGGGATGTTCTCGTAAATTTTTAAAAAATTGTTTCCCCGGGTGAAAATGGCCAGTCCCCAAAATAAAGCGGTAAAAAATTTGTCATAAACAACAATATGCCCACCTGAGGTTTAAATTTTTTAATTTATTAGGATTTGGGGGTTCGGGAGTTCCCATCAGATTAAAGAAAAATGAATAAAAATCATTTTGGGGCTAATAGGCAGCAAAATCCCCCCCTGTTGTTACCGTTACTATCTACTAAACCAAAAATTTAAAAAAGAAAAATTTCTAGCATTAGTGAGGACAGAATAACCGAAAGGATTTATAAAAGTTTTTGGGGTTTTCGTTATAACTCAAAGGGATGACATTTTAGAGTTAATAATCAGAGTAAATTCTGTGTAGAGGGGGTTTTATGGGGGTTCGGGGGAACAGAAAATGATTTTCGTAAACAGCCAAACCGTTTGGGCTGGCAAGATTAAAAATGGGTTTTATATATTCACAAATGAAAAGCAGGAAATTACTAAGGGCTACCTCTACGGGGAAAGACCGATTATTTTAAATCGAAAAGAAATTTTAAGACGTTTTGGGGAAAAACCCAAAATAATAGTAATTGAAACTCCATGTTACTTATTCTAAGAAAATTTAAAAATATCGAAAAGGGGGGAAAATAACACTCAAAAAAAAACAACAAAAATACTATGAAAATTTAAAAGAAATGGGGGTTCGGGGGAGGGGAGTTCACTTTGTTCTGTTTTCTTTTTTTTGCTTTGATGGATAAAACATGAAAATAACTGCGTCCCCCTTTAAATTTTAAAGAAAAGATTGTGGGGGAAACAAAACAAAAAAAATTTTGTGGGGTAAACTCGCATTTTTTACCTGTTCCTTATCTTCTGAAATAATATAAACATATTATCCCTGATAAAAAAAACGTAAAAAGAGTATATTTTTTAAAAAATATATATCTAAGATATTGTCTTACATTTAAAGCAATTAAATGAAGTATACATAAAAAACTTGGTAAAGACCAAGAAAGGAGGTATAAAAAGGGGTGGTCAAGCTTTTTTTGGTCATTCTTACTTCTGTCCTAGTGCTCATTAACAAAAAAACCCACACACACAATAAATATATATTTTGTTACGCCGTCCCCCCCTCTCTCTGCCCCCAAACACAAGGCGGCTGGGCGACGGCGTGCTTCCAGGGGTCGTGAACACTGAAAACTCCAAAGAGGCCCCGGCACCGCAGCGTCCCAAAACCACGAGGGGAAACGCCAAGTGGCGAGGCGGGGCCCCAAAAATAAACCCATACAGTTTTTTCCTTTTTTTACACAAATTTTACCCGAACCCTTTTTCTTAGGCCAAAAAGGGGGAAAAACACTGACGATCCTTCAGGGCAACACAAAAGTATATCAGGTCCAGGGACACACGGTCTTCACAGAGCAGCCCCCAACACCGTTTTTGGGCTTTTCCTCCCCCCCACCCGCCAGCGCGTCATGTTTCCCCCGGATCCTTTTCATGTTAACATGCCCAGGTCACCCTTTATCATTTTAAACACATGGGGTAGTTTGGCAGGGGAAAACCCAGGGGGGTATCTCCGTCCAAGCCTGGCCATGGTCACCTTTGACCCTGCTGCCCCGCCCCACCCCAAAAATGCTCGTCCTCATCTCGGTCAGCGTCTAAGTCCTCATCGCTACTGGGGGTAACGTCTCTTTTTTTTCACCATGGCCCCAGGATACTCCTGGCCCATGGTAAGCCACGCTGGTGCGCCAATCCTGGGAAAGTCAGGCAACGGCCCCACACCAACCCAAATCCTTTTTCCCCGACATCTTCGGACGCTCACTTCCTCCCAAGGCCAGTTTGCATCGCGGGCATTCAGGTCCTTATTGGAAATTTATACCAACTTGTAACAAACCCCTACCTGTTCCAAAAGGCTCCCCCCAACCGCTACCCATCAGCCAGCTGCGGGGTTTTAAAGGGGGCTCCACGAGGCCCTTACCCCACGCTCACCTTACAGTCGCCCCCCCGATTTAGACTCGGCCTGGGGAAAGGTGCATCGCTCACCGAACTACCTCTACAGCCAAACCTCTCAAGAAGGGGCACATTTTCACCGGCCCCCTCCCCCTTCCCGCCAAGGTCGACACACCCTTACTCTGTGTCGGTAGTAAAGGCCCAGCAAACAGTGTGCCCAGTCGGCCACATCCCCGGCAGCCGCGCCCGTGGCCCACGCCAATCGACCCATGGCCCCTTGAGTGCACACAATCCCCGTGACCCACCAGTCTTGTGGGGGGTTCGGGAAGTCGATAGGGGCCCCAAACATATCAGGCCGCCTGGGGTTTTCCGCCCCAGGCCATGTCAGGCGCAGGTTTCCCATTATGATCCCCCTGCATCTCGTTTCACGGAGTTTACCAAGTGGGGGCCCCGGGGAACCGAGGACGGGGGGTTTTGGGCCCCCCTTCTCCCCCGCCCGTTTTTTCCGCCTGTACCATTCCTTGCCTTAGAAATGCATGGGATGGTGACCATACCTGCCACATCCTTGCACACTGGGGAAGGCATCAGAATCTGCCCGGTTGGAGGAGTTTTCTCCGCTCCCCCGACCCCGACCGCTGTGCCCTTCCTTACGCACCCCACACAACCCTTTGGGAAAGTGTGGGGCTAAACCTTCCTGAATGCACCTTTCTCCACTTACCCTTCCCCCCCGGGGGGCACGCGGGGCTGAGCGCGGCCCTAGGCCATGGTTCCCTTCGGGAAAGGCCCCGAACCCCAAAGGCCCCCCCGCGACCTGCAGGCCCTCGGGTGTGCCCTGTTTTGACGGATTTGGTTGGCCTGCAAAGCGTAAACAAAAAATCGCGGGCCACCCCCACGATCTTCTTCCGCCCCGCGGGGTCGACCCCCTTACCACGCCTCCACCCTGCACCAGGGGGACAGGTCCCCCACCTCACAGTCCGTTTTAAAGCGGGCCCGATATACCTGGGCCTGGGGTGGTCCCCAAAACGGCGTTTCAAACCCTCCGCCACGGGTGTAAGAGGCATTTTGGGGATGGGGCAGATGTCCCAACACTTCCCCGGGGGGCCCCCTTAGGCTGTTACCAGCTGAGGGCCTTCTCTCCGGGCCCCAGCCCGGCAATCCCAGCTTTTAAAATTGGGCGACATATGCCCCCGGGCCCCCTTCCCGTTGTACTACGGTTACGCCTAAAAAAATGTCGGAGGCAGGGCGGGGGGTGGAAACGCGGCCGTGAACTAACACGCCGGGGGGGAAGGGGGTGAGGGGGGCAATGAGGGGGGTGCCCGGGGTCCGAGTTTGCCGCCACCGCGATTTTTCCCGCGGGGCCCCGGGGGGTTCCCTGCCAGGACCCCAGGCGCCCCAGAAATTGACATCTGGCATCTGTTGCCAGAACCCTCGTCTGCCTTCTCTGTTAAAACTTTATACCTCTACGCGCCTTTCCGCCTTCATTTCTCCCTCGGGCCCCTGAAAAACCCCCCCCTTTTCAAGTCGCACCTCCTCCATCATTCATTTTCCCGCGTTCAGGTTTTGCGGTGTTGCGGGTTTCCATCTTCCAGATGCAAGATTGCTCTGTAGCACTCAAAAATTGGCAAAACTTTCCCTCTCCCTTCCTTTGCCTCCCCTTTCGACGAAGGGTGCCCTGCTCGGTGCCTCTTGCCTCTCTTCTCCCCTTTTTGCTTTTCTCCCCTTTGTGCCTTTTCCCCCCTCATACCGGCCCGCATGGCAGGATCGGCCCTCTGGCTCGGCTTCACCTCACTCTGCCTCCCTGTCATAGTCCCTCCCCTCATGGCTGCTGCCATTTTTGGACGACAGGAAAATCGGCGGTCTCAGATCAAATTCCCCCCCCACCCCTGACACTTTTGGGTTACCCCGACCGCCTCGTCTCTCAAAACACAAGGTGGGCTGGGCAGACGGCGTGCTACCCACAGGGTCTGAACATGAACAGCCCCAAGGGGCCCCGAGCCCCGCTCCAAACCCCACTGGCGGGGCAAAAGAAAAAAACAAAAATGACAGTCTTCTTTACCCTCTTTCTAAGGCACAATCGGGGGGACACCCATGTCCCCCACCCCCGATACAGCTTTACGGGCAGCGTCGTTTTCCGGGTCATCCTTTTTATGTTAACACATTTTCGCACAGAGACACAGACCCCCTGGGTGCAATATCCAAAAACGACTTCCACTTTTATTATCAAACACCAAAAATCCCCCTTTTATAACCCCAAACCACCACATTCTCTATTTTAAAACTCAAAACCCCAAAAATCTGGTTTATAACTGCAAAGACAACATTCTGCTTTTATAAAATTCAAAAAACCCACATTCCCCTTTGATAACACTCAAACAAGATTTCTATTTAAAATACTCAAAAAAAAACGCCCCAAGCAAATGAGAAGCGAAGAGAAAAACGGACCTAAGCTGGGCGGGTCAGTTCCCCTGTTAAAAAAAAAATTAAAAAAAATATAAAAAAAAAATAAAAAAAATAAAAATAAAAAAAAATATAAATAAATAAATAATTTAAATAAAAAATATTTTAAAAAAAAAAAATAAAAAAAAAAAAATAAAAATAAAAAAAATAAAAAATAATAATAAATTTTAAAAATTCTTATAATTTAAATTTTAAAAAAATCAAAAAAGAAAAATTAAAAAAAAAAAAAAAAAAAAAATTTTAAAATAATATAAAAATAAAAAATTTTTAATTTTTAAAAAAAATAAAAAAAAAAAAAAAAAAAAATTTAAAAATAATTTTTATATATAATATTATTTATTATATATTATTCAAAAAGATTATATATATATTAAAATTATTATATATATAATATATATATATAATATTATTAATAAAAAATAATTATAATATATATATATATTTAAAATTATTTATATTTTTTCCCAAAAATTTTATTAAAAATTAATAAAATTTAAAATAAATATAATATTTTTAAATTTTAAATATATATATATAATAAAAATTAGTATTTAGAAAAATATTTCTCTATATTTTTTTTAAAATTTTATTTATTCTTCTTATATATATTATATTTATATTAAAATTTTATTAAATTATATAATTTATATTATTATTTATATTATATATATATATTATTTTTATAATTTCTCTTTCTTAAAAACTATATTATTTTTTTTCTATTATTATTAAAAAATTATATTATATAGATATTATTATATATATTTATATAAATATAAATAAATTTTTTAAAAATTTATTATTTTTCTTTTTTTTTAAAATATTACTCTTTCCCATATTTTATTATATATAAAATATCTTATTAAAAAAAAAATATAAAAAAATTATATTTCATTAAAAATTATTTATTTCTTTTTCTATTTCTTTCTCTATTTAAAATAATAAAATCTTATAATTTAAAAATTAAATAAAGATATAAAAAATAAAAATAATTCTATAATTAAAAAATTTATTTATAAATTTTTTTTATTTTATTATTATAAATCTTCCCCCAAAAGGGGTTTAAAAATTTATATTAAAAATATTAAATTTTTATAAATAATTATATATTTTTATTTTTATAAAATAGATTTATAAAAAAGATATATATAAAAATATTATATATAATATATTTAATATCTTTTTTTATTTTTCTTTTAAAATTTTATATCTTAAAAATTTATTTTAAAAAAAATTTTAATATATTATTTTCTATTAAGATATTTTAAAAAATTATATTATATTTAATTTTATATAAAAATATATCTATTAAAATTTTTATTTTTTATAATTTATTTTATTCCTCTTCTTTTATTATTTTTTTCTATTTATTCTTTTATATCCTCTTATATCCTATAAAAATAAAATATATATAGTTATATAAATTATTATATATTAATATATATTTAATTTTTTCTATTATTTTTTTTTTATATATGTTTTTTTTTTTATATTTTTTAACTATTTTTTAAAAATTAAAATATATTTTATATAATAATATAAATTTTTTTATTATTATTTTTTTTTATATAATATTTATTATTATTATATATTATTTTATTATCTTTTTTAAATATATTTTTTTTTTTATTATAATTAAATTTTTTTTTTATCTTTCTACTCCCCTTATCTTTCCATTTTTTCTCTTACTTTCTTCTAATTTTTTAAAAATTTTTTTTTTAATTTTTTTTCTATTTTTTTTTTCCCCAATTTTTTTATTATAAACATTTCTTTACAAAAATTTTTTTTATATTTTTAGTTTTTTTCTTTTTTTTTTTTTTTTATGTTTCATTTATATTTTTACCCTTCTTTCTCAAAACCCCTTTTTTCACTTTTAAAAAAAAATTTTTATTTTTTTTTTTTTTTTTTTTATTTCCTATAAAATTTAAATTAAAATTTTAACTTCCTTTTTTTTTATTTCCCTTTCCTCCCCTTACTTCCTTTTCTCCCCCGCTTTTAATTTTTACTTTTTCAAAACCCGGGGAAGTTCCAAAGCGGATTTCTTTTTATTATCAAACTTATCTTTCTTTTCCAAAGGATTTTTAAAAAATAAAATTTTTCGACCGGGTTTTATTTAAAGGACTTTTGTCCCTTTTCCTTTAAAATTTACAAAAAAGCAAAAACCCAAACAAAATTCCCCCCACCCCATCTTCTTTTTTTTTAATTTTCCCCTTCCCCCAGGGGGCCCCATTTTTTACGGGGAACTTGGTTTTTTTGGGGGGCCACTCTTAATTTGGGGAAAAATTTTTTGGGAAAAGAGAGGGTTTTAACAAAAAAGCCTGGGGCAAAGCGGGAGAAAAGTGGGGAGGGGATGAAAAAAACCGGGGGAAAAAAAGGGGAGGTTTCCCCCGGGGCTTTTGGGAAAGGGAAAGGGAAAAAGGAAACCCGCAAGGGGGTTTGGGGTGTAGTTAAACCGGTTCCCCCCCGCCAGAAAAGGAAGGGCCGACCAGGGGTTTTTTTTCCCGGAAGTGGGCGGAACCTGGGGTCTGGGAGGGGTTCCTGGCCCGGGAAACCCGGGCCCTTCGGGTTTTTTCAAACCCCGGGCGGTCGCAAATGTGAGGGGTATTTTTTATTTCCCCCCGGGCGGGTTTACCCCCGTTCCCAAAAAGCAGCCCCCCGAGAATTTTTTTACTAAAACTGGACAAGGGGGGTGGCCGAGGATATGGCCCTTTTGGGCACTGCCAGGCTGGCCGAAAGAAAGGTGCACAAAGGAAGGGGGGCAAGGGGGGCAGAAAAAGCCCCCACAGGGGCAGGTTTAAAGCGGGGACACCACCGGCCCCAGGGAAAAGGGGGGGAAAAGGGGGGAAAGGGGAGACATTTCCCACTTGGGGTTGAGGGGGGTAAGGAGGCCCCTTGGGGTCGGAAAGAATCTCCGGCCCCCACGGCCTTCAACCCCGTGAAAAGTACGGAAATGAGGAGCAGGGGGGGTGGGGGGGGGAGTTCAGGGGTTTTAGGAAATGGCCCGGGAGGGGCTCCGGGGTGTCCGGGGCCAAGCAGAGAAGGACATTCGGAATGGGCCCCCTCATTTCCGGGTGTTGGGCTGCGGAAGAAGGGCCAACTTCGGGGCGGAACGGGGCCTCCCCCCCACATTCTTCCCCACCCTTCTAGGCGTGGCCGGAGGTCCCACCATCCTGGCTAAGCTGGAAAAGGGAACCGCTGGACAGGGAAGGGGCCGAAACCCAACGCCTTTTGGGCCCCTTGGGACTGCCCCAGGGTGGAGGGGCCCGAAGGGGAAAGGCCCTGGGCAGGGGGTGGAACCCCGGGGGCTGAAGGGGCCCGCGTTAAAAAAAAGGGGGTGTTTGGGCATTTGGGCCCATCCAAGGGCCTTTTCAGCCGGGGGCGGGCCTGAAACCCCCGTTTTGGGGACACCCACGAGTAAAGGGGCCCTTGGACGGAAGCTGGGGGGGGGAGGGAAATGTCCCTCTTGAGATTGGTTGCGGTAGGGAGCGTACCTTTCCCCGGGAAGAGTTGAAACCGTGGGCCTGCCCGATTTTTGGGGGAGGGGTTTGAGGGGCCCATTCAAACCTCAGGTGAGGCTGCGGGTTTGGGCGGGCTGGGCCGGAGGGGTTTAGTTCCTGGGAGCCCATTGGCCTAAGGGGCCATGTCAAAACCCTGTGGGGGTGGGCCCAAGGCTAAAAAGGGGGGGGGGGCCCTGCCCTTTTAGGGCTTGGCCACCCCTTTTCAGGCGGGGTTTGGGGCTGGGAAAAAGGGGAGACGTTTTCCCGTGCGGAGGAGGGAAAAGCTCCAAGGGGAAAAATTTGAGTGAGGGCTGCAGGATCAGGGGAATGGCCAGTCCTTTGGGACCAGGGGAATACCCCCTTGGGCCCACTGCCAATCTACCCGGGGATGTGTAAACATGAAGGATGACCTGGGCATGGTTAACATGAAAGGATCCTGGCAAACCTACGCGCGGCTTTTCGGGGGTTTGGAGGAGCGGGGAACCGCCAAAGACGGTTTGGGTTTCTGTCTTAATCCCCGTGGTGCCCTTGTGACCTGATATACTTTTGGTTGCCCTGTTTATAACTGATCGTGGGGGTGTTTCCCCTTTATTGTTTTCCTAAGAAAGTGTAAAGGGTAAATAATTGTGTAAAAAAAAAGGAAAATGTCCCAAAGTGTTTTATTTCGTGCCCTGCCTCGCAAAATTTGGCGTTTCCCCTCGTGGTGTTCTGGGACGCTCGGTCCGTTTGGGCCTCTTGGGAAAAAACTTTTAGGTTCACGCCCCGTGGATTTTCCCCGGTTTTTTGCTACCCCGCTTGTTTTTGGGGGGCAGAGAGAGGAGGGGGGCGGCTAACAAATTTTATAATTTTAAATGGTGTTGTGGTGTGTGGGAATGAGCACTAGGGCAAAGTAAAATACCCAAAATTCGTCTGTGACCACCTTTGATCCTCACTTTCTTTGGGCTTTGCATATGTTTTTCTTTTTATACTTTTTTAATTGCTTAAGGTGTAAAACAAAATACTTGATTTTTTCTTGAAAGATGATACCTTTTTTTGTTTTTTTTATCAGGTACTATTTGTTTTAAATTTACAGTGTAAGGGAAACGTGTAAAAATTTCGATTTACCCTACAAAGTTTTTTTTGTTTTTTTTCCCCCCCAAAGCATTCTTTAAAAGGGACCATTTTAATTTTTCTGTTTTTCATCCATCAAAAAAAAAATCAAAAACAAACGTGATCCTCCCTCCCCCGACCCCCCAATTGCTCTTTAATGGTGTCTTTTGTTTTTTTTTGTTGGTGTTTTTTGTCCCCACTTCATTCAGATATTTTAATTATCTTAAAAAGTAACTATGGAGTTTTTCAAAATTACTATTTTTTTCGGTTTTTCCCGAATACTCATTAAAAATTTCTTTTTCGTATTTTTAAAATATCGGTTGCCCGAAGGTAGCCCTTATAATACCTGCTTTCATTCGGAAAATATAGATAAACCCCTTTTTTTATATACTTCCACGCCAAACGTTCGGCTGTTACGAATATCGTTATCTTTCCAGCCCGAACCACATAAAAAAACCCCTACACAGAATTCCTTAGGTTATTAACTCTAATAAATTCTCCCCTTTTAGTTATAAATAACCCAAAACACTTTCAGAAATCCTTTCGAAGTTTAATCTTTCCCCACAATGCTGAAAATTTTCTTTCTTAATTTTAAGGGCTAGTAGATAGTACCCTTTAAAACGGTGGGGTTGATGATGGCTGCCTATTTAGCCCCAAAATAAATTTTTTTTTCATATTTTTTTCAAATTTTGGTAAATTTCCCGAACCCCAAAACCTAAAAATTTAATTAAAATTTAACCCCCAGGTGACATTTTGTCTTCTTATGACAAATTGTTTTACTACGCTCTTTTTTACTGGTATCTTGGGGCATTTTAACCCGGGGAATCAATTGAAAATTCACGAAAAATCACCCCATTCTGATTCGTTTGATTCGTTTTTTCTTAGAACTGTTCAAAAAAAGCAAATCGGTCACTAAAAACAAGGTACTTTTTTTTAATCGGGGGGAATTTTTTAAAAAATCACTGTGTTAAGCCCCATCAATTTTGGGCAAACGACAAACAAATTTGGGAAAAAAAAAAGGCATTCTAAATAAACCGACTAACTTCGCACATCAAAAGGTAACCGGAAAAAGGGTCAAGGCAAAAAGCAAAACGGGTCCCAACATGGAAATACCACAAAATATTAGAAACCTTCAAAAAATTATTTCAAAATAAAAAAAGGGCATGGGATCAGGGATTTTCGGGAAAACCAACCAAACCTCTTTTCTATGATGTGATCTCTTTTTATTTTTTTATACACCCTACAATGTTTTACTGTGGGGTTTTTACTTTTTTCGTAACTGTCGATTCATTTCTTTTTTAAAAAAACCATTGTAAATGAATAAAGTGTTCTGACTTTTAAATTTTAACTTTATATATCTCTCACACAAGGGGGTAACGCCCCGGGGGGGGCATGGCCGCACACCTTGGGATCCAGCCCCGAGGATCCCCCGAGGGGAGTCTCCAGCACCCACGGCCCTCTCTAAATTCCCCGCGACGGTTCACGAGCTGCCAAGCATATCTCCTAGGTCGTCCCACATCCCTCCCCAGGTTGTCTCGCAGAGAGACAACCCGGTGGGGGGGTCGTCCACAGGGAACGACTAGGGGCCACATAGCCCGAGTTGGCGATCCCCGGGTTTGCAAGTAAAAGGCCCTGCCCTTTCCCGGGGTAAATGCCGGTTGGGCCGCGGGCTGCACCGTACCCATTCCGGCGAAGGGCTTGTTACAAAGGCATAAGGCAGACTCCAAGACATAGATAGGGCGGTTTCGCTTTCCCTAGAGCAACTGGCATATCAAGGCCTTAAGCCGCACTTGGTCTTCTGATAGGTACCCCATTCCCAAAAGATTTTATGGCTCCTGTTTCCCGACCAATCCCTCTACGCTTTTGGGGCTGACAACCCCGAGATGGGGCACGCTACCAGTTGTAAAAATTTCGTAATTTCACTTCCTCGCTGCAAGCAGACATGAACGGTTCCCCCAAAAGGCCCCCCCAAATCCCGAATCTTGGGTTTGGGCCCGGGGACCCCTAGGCCAGGGGCTTCGCGTCATTTCAACTTTATCAAGAGCCGCACAAGTGACCCAAAGGCTCAGAAAGGGGGCAACATCTCGGGAATCAAGGGGGGAGACCTTAATTTGCCTAGTTTGCCCACACTGACTTTGGCTAGTAATCTGCTCATTATCCGTCAACAAGTGTTTTAAAAAAGGTTGGGGGAAGGGCGAAACCTGCTTTACCCTGAAATTTAAAAGGAAAGTTCGACTACCCCCCCACACTTTTCAGCACTTTCAGTACCATTAAGGCTTGCTATCAACCAAAATCGTTTGGAATTCCCCGAGCCTCAGGGAAAAAAAACTCCAACTATTCCCGAGCACGAGTCAAAACCTTCTTGAGGTCGTGTAGGTTGCAAGAACCCCCGAAAAAACCCCGACGGGGTTTAAATTTCCAAAACGTATAAGGGGTTTTTTGGGTTTCCAGGAGTAAATCCAGACTGCTCCGGGCTCTGATCCCCATAGGGGTTTCGGATCCTTTCAGAAAAATTACGAGAACCCCGCCCGTAGTGAGCAGTTAATGCTATGGAGTTTCTACAGCCCGATTCCTTTCCCCCCCCAGAAGGGATGAACTTTTATATATAACCTTATGTTTTGTGTTGTGTGTGTGTAATTTTATATAATAATCTTATATTATATTTTATATTTTTAAATTTTTAATCTCCCCCCTGGAAGGGGGAAGGGGGTCGTTGGGACGGAATACCTAGCATAAACCTTTCCCTACTAGGGAAAGGGTTCCGCTCACATTTTTTCTGAAAGATCCGCACACCTATGAGGCTCATTTTTATATATATATGGGCTTCAAATAAGAAATTAAAGGACGAAAGTAGTCACGATGTGTCTCTAACACTTGTCCTAAATTTAATATATAAAATTTATTTTTAATATTATATAATATATTATTATTTACATAATATAATATATATATAATAAAATATAATATTAATTATATATATTATTATATATTGTGTGTGTGTGTGTGTTGTGGGGTGGGTAGTTGCATTGCCCACTCCTTCTCTTACGGAAAACCCACTATTTCCCTTTCTACGGGGAAATCCACTCGGTTTTATCTAAGGGGCACTTTTAATTAACGTCAAGGTGAGCTCTCCTGTGTCTTCCCTCCCATTTGAACCCACCAAAAAAAACCAAATAATAAGAGGGTTATGATATCAAATTTTCGTCTTGGGGAAAATGAGAGAAGGGAAAATATCAAAAAATTGATATCTTACTTTTTTTTTTATATAAAATTTAAAAAATAAAAAAATTTTTTACAAAAAAAACTTAAATTGTCAAAAGGTCCACTTCCCCACAAAGGTTGTAGTATAACTGCCCTTTCCTTAGGCTTCCTTCTTGATCTTTTTGAACAGACTTTTCAAATTCTTTCATTCTTCACTGTACAGTTAAAGGGGGACCCTAGGGGCTTGCTTTACTCTGCCTCTCCCCAAAGGGACTCTCATTTAAAAACAAAACAAAAAAACGGGGAAAACCAAAAAAAAACTTTCCCGAAAAAAAAAAAACAATTTTCTTTTTTTGGAAAGATAAAACAAAAAAAGATTCATGTAACGATTTTTTTGTTAAAAAAACTACTTTTGACAAAAAAAAAAATTTGTGTATATCATCCCTTTATACGATTTGAGTAGTTTTTTGAAACCCCCTTTTACAAAGAAGCTTTATCTATTAAAATTTCAGTAATACTCCTTAAAGGGTTTTTTACTCCTCAAAAATGAAGAAAAATCTGAATGGTATCCAAGTGCACGTTCGCCACTAGCTCTTTTGGGCATTTACCCGGCCTTTTCTCTGGTTTTTTCCTCTCTCTGGTTTTGTTATTTGGGGTTAATACTGATATTCTTAGAATTTTTCATTTCGATCACATTTACAGCATATGGTTTTGTTAATCCATCATGAATAATACCGGGAAATTAAAAGAATCTCCCAGAAAACTACGGTTTCTTTTATTAAAAAGTCCTTTTGGAACCTTTAAAAAACAAGATGAAAGGTTTCGCCACGCAAAATCCCCTTTGTGATTCGTAAACAAACATATCAGCATGGGCCGCGTGCTAGGCTGTTCGGGGTTCGTCCTTTTATATGAATTAGACGATCCCCTTTTAGACGCGCTTACAATTTTTTGAAAAATGATTAGGGGGAGCAAGGAAAAAGACAACATAGGTCGGTCCCGTAAAAGTTGTGTTAGCAGAAAACTTGGCCCCTATAAGCAAGGGGATTCAAGTCTCATTCAGAATCGCGACCAAATTTTTTGAAAAAACGAACTCTTTTCTTTGTACTAATATTTGGGAAAAATTTTTGATGTCACCAAAACTACAGAAATAATGTATGGAGTGGTTTTCCTTGGGTAACAAAACCCCTTTTTTTTTTATGGCAAAACTTTTGCAAAACGAAAATAAGGGGGATTTGGGCAGACAAGAGTGAAGTTCCCCCTTGTTTTCTAATCCCCTTCCCTGTTTACTTTGCGAGAATCAAAAAAATGTGACGAATTTTTGTCATTAAAGCGTCCCTTTTCTCGAACTGTATGTAAAGCGTTCTTTTTTTTATTGTCCTCATTTACGTTTTGGTAAGTATTTATCTATTCGTAAAAAACTGTGCCAGCGCGTTTTGACACCGGGGGATTTTTCAGCCCGCAGCGCCTTGCGTCGGCCCCCGGGGAGCAAAATTTTTAT
>NW_023663825.1:0-10000 GCF_015228065.2 Penaeus monodon | reverse complement strand
TCTCTGAGCCCCCTCAGACGACCCCACTGACTGAATCAGAGCACCAACCTAACCGGCCGAAACAGCTTTGCCCTCCACGAGCAAGCACCCAAGCCGAAAGGGCTTACCGAAACGGCCGAAGGCCGGAGTCCGACTCTGATGGAGAAGTCTGGAACCCCCAAGGCGTTTTCCCGCAATTTAAGGTCCCCCGTTAAACCCGAATGCTTCGGGGGGGGGGGGGAAAAACAATGCCTACCAAATGGTAAGGCATTGGAGAGCCAGCGCAAAATCCGGCTGTCGATCCGGGTTTCGCGAGATCAGGGCATATCATCGTGGCCCAAAGATCAAGCCATACCCTTTGTTTCCTGCAGAGACAAAGGATTAAAGATGGGAGGAAAGTGAGCCTCCTCGCACTGAACCCCGCATGAGAATAGAGTCAAGATGGTGCTACTTGGGGCTTCTCAGTTCTCATCACGAATGTGGAGGTGATAACATCAACACCCACAGGTCGTGGAGGCTTCCCGATTGCGAAGGGGAAGACTCCAGCCAGGCAAGAGTCCTGGTGACCATGAAAGGTACCCAAGCTCCACCCTTGATCTGGTAACTGGGGTACCTATCACCTACGCACTTATGTGCCTACACCACTTCGGTGTTTCAAGTGCCAGAAGTACGGACACCACCAGGCTAACTGGTACAGCCAAGCCAAAATTGGTCGTCTGTAGCAAGGCACACACCCTGAGGTGTGCATCAAGGCACATACAGAAGAAAGGACACAACAGCCAAATGTCCTAACTGTGGCCAAGAGGCATCACGCCTGTAGCCTGGCTTTTCTCTGTCAGAAAGTAGGCGGCCTCAAACGGCAAGAGGTTGCGTTAAAAAGCGACCAGTATTTGTTCCTGTCCCCCCCAGGCACCTACGTCTGGGGGAGGACCAAAAGCGAAAAGGCTTCCCGACCTCCTAAGAGGAAGTAACTGCCCCCCCCGAAACCGGAGATCTCCACGGGACAACCGGAGTTCCCCCAAGTAAAGCAAGTGCATAGGAACCACAGGAGAAAGGTTCCAACAGCACCACACGGTCCTCCCCGACCCAGAAGACATGTTCTTCGACGATGGGGACATGTCTATGCCTGATCACTGCTGTGGTCACAGCAGTGGCAGTTAGCCTTTGTCCGAGGACCAAGTAAGAGGCGGACAAAGGCAGTCGACCGTTTGCCATGACGCTTCAAACAGACTGTGAAAAGAATAACGGGAAGGAGATGGAATGGCCAAATCGCCCCAATCCCTCTCCCTCACCCCAGCCGAGACTCCCCTCCCCTCCTCCAACCCAGGCTAATCCTCCATGCAAGCCTAGCCAGGCTATGCCCTCACAGCCAGAGCCTAACCAGGCTGATTCAGTGCCACAGCCGGAATCATAAGAAGCTGAGCTGCCAGGCAAGGGCCAGCTACGGCACAGAAAAGCCTTGCCAGAGAAAAACCAAAGACGAAAAATCAGAGCTACCAAAGGCTTCTCCACCCCCCAGTGGATTCCCGGGATAGCCCTTACAGCCTGAAGGAGACCCCTCAAGCAGTGATGTCTCCATGGAGTTTGTCAGACTCCGAACCGTCAACCCTAATATTACGATGTCTCTGATGTAACCTATCAATTAGTACCATCATGGCCCGCAATCTAAGTATCTGCAGTTGAACATCGTGGCTTTCTCCCTCAAGGAGTGCCATCCTCCCGCAATAGTGCGATCCCCCCCCCCAAAAAAAGGGGGAGAGGGGGGGGGGGGGAAAAGGCATTGACATCGTCATGCTCCGAGGATACCATTTGTCAGCGTGAAGCCTTTCCTGCTTCGCTCGTGTACACGTCTACCGCTGCCACGTTCCGATGGCAAAAGAGGCCTGATGACCCTGGTGAAAGCAACATTCCTGCTCGCAATATCCGATCACCGCACTTGGAGAAGATGTTGAATCTCTTGCCGTCGAGATTCCAACTGGCCGGGGACCCCTGAAATTGTACAATGTGTACAGCAGGCCCACCTGCAGTAGCTTAGACATCAGCCAGGGGTATGTCTTCCGCAGCACACGACGAGTGATCATAGGGGAGACTTCAATGCACCTCCACCCCATCCTGGCTCCCTGCAGGGTACCGATGCGGCTGCCCGTCACAATAGCCAGTGCTTGAGACTTCCCCGAGATCGCTCATCCTCAACAAACAGCCGGAGCCAACGCATGTGAGATGGAGGGGTCCCTAGACTCACCCTGGCCACTGCGACTCTGGTGGAGAGGATTGGCTGGCGTGTCGATGATACCGGTCACTAGTGACCATTTATGGCACTATAACAACCTCATGGATGTGGCCCAAGCCGAAATAACCACGACCGAATCCAAGATGGAAAACAACAATCCAACTGGCAGGCCGTTCACAGAGCGCCTTGGCCCACTGTCGAGAAGCCATGAACCCACACAGAGCGAAAATTGGAAGTGCTACAGCCAACTTGTAAATGCCTTGATTGAGGCAGCCTCACTGACCATACGCCAAACTTCGGCCTGGGTCCAGGAGTCACAAGGACGCCTGTTACTTCAATGACGAGATTATGGAGTCAACCACAGGTAAATAGGTGCCCGAAAACATTTCCGAAAGGCAAAGAACCCCCGACAATAACCTAGCCCCCTCCTAGGGAGGCTGTTGAGGGACGCCAAGGAATGCAGCAGAGTGAGGCAGGAAAGTGGCTGGAATGGTGTGAAGTCGTTCGATCAACTGTACCACCCTCTCAGGAGCTATGGCAAGGGTCGAAGCGAGCCACCACCTCTCAGCCCCGAGATTGCACTCACCACGACCCCGCAGCAGAAGGCCAACAGACTGGCGCTGAGTTTCTCTGCGAGAACGAGTAGCGACAGTCTGACAGCCGACTTGATGTGCAAGACAAGACCGCCTACAACCAGACAGACTTCTCACATCAGAGAAAGGGCAGCCGAAACCCGATAAACTCAGACGTTATCTTTCTCTGAGGAACTAAGAATTTATGCAACATAAAGCCAGTTGCAACTCAGCCCCGGCGACGACGGGATCTCGTACCCCATCATCGCCCGCCTGGGACGGTAGGTGAGCTTGCATTCTGCAACTCATCAAACAAGTCCTGTGAAAGTTCCAACTCTACCCCAAGCGGGAAGAGGGCACCATAGGTTCCCATCCCTAAAACCAAAGGAGCCGGGGAAGTACCCGCCCCATCTCCTCTCTCAGCTTCTGGCCAAGACTGCCAAGATGATGGTAACTGAACCGGCTCCAATGGAAATGGAGCCCCACCGGAACACCGTCCACGGTTTCACCAGGGGCATGAGCACAGCGCACAGGGGGCATAGCCCACTCTCTTGAGCAAATAAACACGGGCGCATCTGTGCATGTATTTCCTTGACCTGGAGAAGGCTTTCGAATTGGGGGGGCACAGTCCTCTTGCCATTCATGAGAGCCTGATCCAAAAAGGATATTAGAGGTAAGCTCTTGGCTTTGGATAGGTGACTACTTTTAGACTAGAACAGCCAGAGCCAAATTCCAAGGTTCACCTATCACAAGCACATGCCACTAGCAAATGGAACGCCACATGGTTGGTTCTCAGTCCAGCCCTTTTTTTACACCTAATGTCCTGTATCCTCAACATAACCCTCCCATTGGGTTCAAGATCATCTCCCCTATGCATACTGACTGCTATCATCTCCACTGGCCACACTGCCTAAACAAAGCCCAGCGTTTGTCTGGACTTGGTATCCGAGGAGTGTTGGCAGGACGGACTAAGATCTCTGCCAGCCAAATCCAAAGCCATTGCTCTGAGACATGAGAGTTCAAAGGCACAAGTCTGAAAATCCAGGGAATGACTTGGGTGGTTTCAGGAATACCTATACCTTGGGGTAGAGGATATACCGGACCCTCTCGCTTCCGCCAGATGTCCAGTACTGTTGAACCGAACACGACAGTCAACTGTCTGTCATGAGAGCATGAGTGAAGACTCATAGGGGCCAGACACAGAGATACAAGATCATTCTACGACATGCTGTCGGCCCCATTGTAGACTATGCCTCGCTCGCGCTGATTGGCATTAAGAGAAAATATAAAGACCGATTGGAGACAGTCCAAAAACGAAGCCGCCTTGGTCATTCATGGGTGCCCCAAGTGGGCGAAGGTCCTCAACCCTAGTGGAGACAAACCTTCTCCCCTTGTGGCCTCACAAATTGATCTAACGCAGCACAATTCTTATCAAAAGTTCATCCGAGGCTTCCCAGGAACACAAGCCTAAGACTACAAAATAGTCAGACGCCTAAGAACAAGGATAACGAGCGTTTTTGCAACAACTCCTGGCTGTCTCACATCACACAGCCGGGTTGCTCAATACGCCGTCATCTTCAAAGAAACCGCTACTCCGTGGCCAAGGGCATGGACATCCCACACCTGACTTTGTCGAACCATCCGCCGTGGGCACAAACCTCGATAGAGTTCTGCGGTCATGAACTGGCAAGAAAAAAGAATAATTATTGTACGCCGAGGCCTAAAGTCAAAACCCAGAGGGTCATTTTGCAGCCATCACCCCTCCGGGAGGTCGAACATATCACACGGATGGATCGGTCGATCCTTGACACACAATGCAGGCGCCGCTTCGCAGCAAGGTCGCCACAATGTCCATGAGGGTAACAGACAACGCCTCCTCGCTACAGGCAGAGGCAGTTGCTATCATGGAGCACTGAGTCACGCGTCCGTGAGGGAAGGACACGTGGTCATACACACAGACCCAAAGGAGCCGTCGACTGTCTTCAGCAGCGCCACGCCACTGACACATCTACCTCCTGACAACTATCCGCACAATGCACAAAGGATGCTTGCTCAGGGTATGAAGAATTATCATCAACTGGGTTCCCAGCCGGATATAGGGATCAGAGGCAATGAGCGTGCTGACGATTAGTCGAAATCGGCCGGGGAATGCCCCAAATCCATGATAATAACCTCAGAGCCGAAATTTACTTAGGTAGGAATTTACGGTGGACGGCCACTCCGTCCTCGCAGCTCACAGAGAGGAAACGAATACTTCCCCCTCGCAGCTGGGACTGCAGATGCACGGACAGGCTATGAACCACTTGTCACTCTCTGAAATAACAACAGAGTAGCCGAAGTCATTCTGCACAGAATCGCCTAGGTTACCACTGTGCATGGCAGATTTATACAAACCATAGAACGTGAAGATAGGTGTTGCATGCATTGCGGAGAGCCAAACGCCACACTGTTAACACTACTTGGAGAATTGCGGTGCACACGCAATTCCTAAGACAAACCCCACAGAACACAGCCGTCGTGCTGGTAAAGAGTATTATGCGAGATTCTTGACACCACGGCTACAGGAGCGCCTGCTGGCAATCCCACCTCCCGCCACGGTAAGCACCGAGTGTCAACTCACAATGAGACAGCCATAAAAAGCTGACACAGGCCCAGGCATAAGTGAAAGCCCGGGCGAAGCCATACTTCTCCAATCTCCAGCAAGACAAAGCAACATTCTATATCGACACGAATGCACACAAACTCTCGAGGGGAACTTATACAGGGGAACTTAGCTAAAACATGCACATGCAAGAACCATATATATAGGTATTCAATTATCATAATAATATACATATTTATACATATGTACATATATATACACTTATACATATTATACACATATATACATATATGGTATATGTATGTAAATATATATATCTAATATATATATATATATATATACATATATATATATATATATATATATATATAATATAATATATATGTAAATATATAATAATATTCTATAGTATAATATATATATATGTATCTATATGTATATATATATATATAGTATCTATCTATTATCTCTCTATATATCATATATATATGTGTTGTGTGTGGTGTGTGTGTGTGTGTGTGTGTGTGTGGTATGGTGTGTATACATACATACATATACTTTATATCATAATACTATATATCTATATATGTACATACATCTTATATTTATATAAATCTATACTTATATATATATTATATATATATTTATTTGTATATATTTATAATAGCTATATATAAGTACATACTTTATATATATAATATATATATATATATCTATTACTATATATAATATATATATCAACTATAATACATATATATAATATATATATATAATAATATATATATATGTGTGTGGTGTGTGTGTGTGTGTGTGTGTGTGTGTGTGTGTGTGATGTGTGTGTGTGTGTATGTGTGTGTTCGTGTGTGTGTGAATATATATATATATATATTTATATATATAATAGAGATATTTATATATATATACATATATATAGTACATATGTATATATACTATATATATATATATATATATATATGTATGTATTAATTAGCCATGTATCTATTCCTCAAGTTTTATCATAAGCACGCTGATATTACCTAAGATATAGTAATATTTTCTAGAGGACTTCTCAATAATCGTTGACATTCACAATATTTAACGTAATAATGCAACAACTGTTTTATTAATATTCATGTACTTATATTATGTTCATTCAAACAACCACCCTGACGTAGTTACACGAAACGCAAACAACAACACCAAGGAGGAACAGATGAGGACTATTTGTATATTTCGCGCTAGGGAAGAATCAAAACGTGATCCTTGTGCCGCGAAATGTTGGATTAGGTAACAACTCAAGCGCTGTTTCCGCAAAATTTTGGAATTCAGGTAATGGGTACGCGTACGATTATCAATTAATTTGACCGTGCTGTCGTAATTCTTATCTTTTCTGCAGTGACCGAAACATGTCAGAAGTATTTATGTACTTTTATTCCAATTCCAACGTGTTTTTTTCTAGCAGAACAAGATATTTGAAATCTATCCGGAATGTATAGAGATTCTCCCGCATTTTGCATCTAACTTTTGAAAAACATTGCCAAAACTATTCGTGGCAGGCGCCTTATTTGAGCTGTGTTATTCGAGACAATTGCACTTCTACACATGAATGATTACCTAAATGCAAGGTATTTTTAGTCACCAGCTCACACCCACCCATTACCCATACACCCATATTTTCTGTCATTATTTGAAGATTTTTGTGTATGTGAAGCATGTGGAATATCTAGAGGTGTCGACAACAACAACGGCTTTCCTTTTCTTGATTTTTGTTGTTCATCTTATGTTACAGAGGATATCTTCTCAAATGTTTTTGTTGATAAATAAAATAAAGATTTCTCATAAGCATGTTTAGTAATATATATATATATATATAATATACATATACATATATATGATATATTATATCTATATCTATATATATATAATATTATATCATACACATATATATTTGCGTGTTTGTGTGTGTGTGTGTGTGGTGTGTATGTATGTATATATATATATATATGAACATATATACATATATATCTATATATATACAATATATTTGTGTGTGTGTACATAATGTCTGGTGTGTGTGTTGTATATATAGTACTACATATATATATATATATATATCTATATAGTATATATAGTATTAGATATCCATATAAATCCATATATATATATATATATATATTATATATTCTTAATATATAGATGATATTACATATATATTCTATATATATATATATATATATTATTTTAATATATAATAACTATCTATCCATATAGATATTACATATTAGATATATATATATTATAAGATATTATATATATTATATATATATATATATGTGTGTGTGTGTTGCTGTGTGTGTGTGTGTGTGGTGTGTGTGTGTCTGTGTGTGTGTGGTTTCTGTTGTGTATCTGTGTTACAAATATAAATAATATATATAGCACACACACACACACACTCCATATATATGAAATATATATATATATATATATGTATATATATATATATATGTATAATATATATATTTTTAGCCAGACACCACACACACATACACACACACACACACACACACACACACACGACCACACACACACCAAACACACACACACACAAACACCCACAAACACACACACAAACACACAAACAACTACATATATATGTATATATATATATATTGTGTCATATAATATGTATTGTGTTTGTGTGTGTGTGTGTGTTGTTTTTGTGTTGTTTGTTGTTGTGTGTGTTTGTGTGTGTGGTTGTTGTGTGGTGGTGTGTTGTGTGTGTGTGTGTGTGTGGTGTGTGTGTGTGTGTGTGAGGTGTGTGTGGGTGTGTGTGTGTGTTTGTGTGTGTGTGTCTCTGTAAAATATATATATATATATATATATATATATATATATATATATATATTATATTTATAATATATGAGAGTGTTTTTGTTGTGTGTGTGTATATATACTATATTTATATTAGGTAAGAAGACACACACACACACACACACACACAAACACACACACACACACGACACACACACAATTATATATCTATATATATATATTATTATATATATATATCTATATATTACACAGATAACACACAGAAACACACACACACACACACACACACACACACACACTACACACCACAACACACCCACACATATAATGTATATTATATATATACTATATATATATATATATATTATATATATTAAATATGTATATATATATGATAATATGTAGATAGATATTAATATATATATATATATATATATATATATATATATATGTTATATATATATATATATATATATATACTATATATAGATATATATAATGTAATATATATATACACACACACACACGACATATATGTACACACACACAAGATATATGTGGTAAGTATATAGATATAAATGTATAGTGTATATATATATATATATACATCATACATACACCCACACACACACACACACAACACGGCACCATATATATGTGTATATTATATATATATATTCTATATATATATATAGATATATATATATATATGTATAGTATTATATATATATATATATTATATAATAAACTAGTTTATGAAATTCTTATTTTATTTATCAACAAAACATTTTGAGAAGTATATCCTCTGTAACATAATATGAACACAAAAATCAATGCAAGGAAAGCCGTGGTGTTGTCGACACCTCTAGAGTATTCCACTCCTTCACATACACAAAAATCCTTCAAATAATGACCGAAAATCTGGTGTATGAATGGTGGGTGTGAGCTGGTGACTAAAAATACCCTTGCATTTAGTAATTTATTTCACATGTTGTAGAAGTCTTGCAATTTGTCTTCGGGGGGGGGGGAGGGGGGGAGAACAACAGGCTCAAATTAACGCCGCTGCCACGAATATGTTTTGCAGAAAAGTTAGATGCAGATCATGCGGAGATCTCTATACAATTCCGGATAGATTTCCAATATCTTTTCTGCTAGAAAAAAACACGTTTGAATTGGAATAAAAGTACATAAATCATTCTTGACTTTTCGGTATTGCGGAAAAATAAGATTTACCGGACAGCCCGTCAAACTTATTGTAATTCGTAGCGTACCATACCGAATTCCAAATTTGCGGAAACAGAGCTTGAGTTGTTACCATCCAACATTTCGCGCACAAGGATCACGTTTTTTGCTTCCCTGGCGCGAAATATCAATTTCCTCATCTGTTCCTCCTCTGTTGTTTGTTTTTTGCGTTCGTGTGACTACGTCATGTGCGTGGTTTGAATGCACATAATTATAGTACATGAATATTAATAACACGTTGTTTGCATATTACTAAAGTCTTGTGAATGTCACATTATTGAGAGTATTTGTCTCTAGAAAATAGTACTATATCTGTAATATCAGCGTGGCTTATTATAACTTGAGGAATATATACATGGTCTAATTAATACATACATAATATATATATATATATATATCTATATATACATATGTATATAGATATGTATATATAATATATATATATATATGTATATTATAAATATATCTGTTATATATTATTCACCACAACACGAACCCACACATACACACACACCACACACACCACACACACACACCACACAC
>NW_023663824.1:0-14504 GCF_015228065.2 Penaeus monodon | reverse complement strand
TGTTTGGGGGGGTTTTGGGCCCAAACCCCCCAAACCCAAAAAAAAGACAAAACAAAGCCTTTAGGGATTATGCGGGCCAGGGTGACCACAAAAAAGGGGAAAAGATTTTCGGGAAAAAAAAGCACCCCCCTAGATGTTCCCTCAACTGGGCCTCTAAAATGTTTCCTGTGATAGGGGTAGTGGGTTTTGAGGAGAGGTTTTATTCCCTATCACCGTCATTTTTTAGGAAGAAGAGACTCTGAGGACAGGAAAAAGCAAAAGAACTCTGAAAAAGAGTAATTTTTGCTTTCATTACTTTAATTGGGGGTGCAGATAATAGAAAGGGGGCCAAGCCCCCGGGTTTCAGGAAAATTGGGATTTTTTCCTTTTTGCTTTTGGGGAAAACCGTTTTGTTTTAATTTGGTGATGGGGGGATGCTAATCTCGGTTCCGGTTTCTGCGGCCCCAGTAGACGTGCCTATAAAGCTTGCAGGGAATAAAGGGGGAGCCCCCCTGTCCAATGAGGGAACCAAAAAGGGTTTCCGTGCCCATCACGTTTAAAGGGAAAGTCGAGAAAGCGCCTCTGAGTGTAAAGAATGGCTGGGGACTAGGACCTGCCTAGGGAATTTGCAAATTTCATTTTTGCGGGGTCGGCTGTACAGGTAATCCCCCCCCAAAGGTGAGCTAATCGAGCGAGGAAATACCATATTGTACTCCAGCTAAATCGGTCCGGTGGGGCACTATGTTGAGTGGGCGCACGGTGGCAAGTGAGGGGATTGGCATCCGCCACAGGTGCATTATAGACGATGGGTGGAGCCGTAATAATGCGTCAGGCTTGGTCAAAAGGCACAAAACCTTATAGCCGCGAATGTTAGCCTTTTTGTTTTAAAGTTAACGTTTTATTGGTGTTATGAAAAAGGGCCTTAGCTGCTAAAGGTGGGATTGGTCACACTGCACAGGGCCCCGTGGGGAAAAAACGTCCCCGGGTTTGCAGTGCAGATTAACCCCAGAATATCCCCGGTTGTTTTGGGCTAGACCAGAAAAAACCCTAGGGGATTTGGGCCTTGCCATTTAAATTGGATTTGAAAAGGTAATTATATATACCCTCTAGGCCCGAATATCCCTTTTAGAACAAAACAAGACTTTTTTTCTAACTATTACTTTTTAAATTTAAAGTAATGAGTTTAAACACCCTTATATTTTCCTGACTTAAAAAAAAGGGGGAAAAAGGAATGATAAAGGTTAGCTCAGGAAAAGTTTTTGAAATTAGGCCTTTAAATTTCCAAGTTAAAAAACTTGTTTTTAAAAAGGTTATAAAGGTTTTAAAAAATATCGGGGGTAAAAACAGCTTTTAAAATTCACTAAAAAAAAATTAACTTTCACATTATAAAATGGTGTACTACAACTGAAATACTAAATTACGAGAAGTCACGGGTGCGCCGAAATAGAAAGATTTCTCTGTTTGGGGTTTTAAAAAGTTTAAGGGCTTGGTTAGTGGTGATTTTTTTTAAAATATTTCTCATAACGTTTTAGAAGACTAAAACACTAAGACCTGATATCCCTGTCAACAATATGATTATAGTAAGGTTCTAAATAACTGAAATAAAGTACAGATACAGCATTCCATTTTAAAATTTTTTTTTTTTATTGGAAAAAATTAGGGGCAGCTGGGGAGATTACTTTAAACCCCCGAAAATTTAAAAAATAAAAAAAAAAAATTTAGTTTTAAAAAATATTCCCTCACCTGGGGTCTTTGTCTCTGTGTAAAACATGGTTAACATAAAAAGGATGCCCTGGGAAAAACATGGCAATGGCTGGAGTGGAGGAGGGGGAAAAAGTTGGGTGTGCTCCTGCAAGACCTCTTTTGTCCTTTTGTGCCTGATTATTTTGTTTTGCCCTTTTATAAGCTGTATCGTGCAGGTGACATGCGGGTTTTCCCCCCTTATTTGCCTATGAAAAGTGTAGGGGGTAAATAACTGTATTTTGGTTTATTTCGTGCCCTGTTCGCCAAGTGGGTTTCCTCTCAGGGGGTTCTGGCGCTGGGGGCCCCGGTGCCTTTGGAGTTTTTAGTGTCAGGGACCCCTGGATAGCACGCCGTCTGCCTAGCCTGCCTTGTTTTGGGGGCAAGAGAGAGGCGGCCGGTGTAACAAATGGTGTCAGGAGGGGATTAGGATTTTGATCTGGACTTTTTAATTTTATCAGTCGCCCAAAAGATGGCGGCAGCCGGGGAGAGGGGCTTGATGGGGCGGGCACGGGAGGTGAACCCGAGCCAGATGGAGTGATCACTGCCATGCGGGGCCGGTAAGAGGGAAAGGGCCCAAAAAAGGGCAGAAGAGCAGGCACAAGACACGGAGAGGTGCAATTCATCGAATGCAGGAAAGTAACAGTTTCCCAAACTTTTTGAGGTGCTGAGAGCAATCTCGCATCTGTGAAGAGGGAAAACTCAGCAGACCCCGCAAGGCCGCAAACGGAAAGGAACTGATGGAGGAGGTGCAGACTCGAAGGGCGAGGTTCGGGTCTAGGGAAAAAGTAAGGCAAAAGGCGGCGTCACGAGGTGGTAACTTTAAAAGCAGAGAAGGGACAGGTCCGGAAAACAGATGCCAGAGTTCAGTTTTACAGGGGTCTCCCTGGGGCCCCGGGGCGGGGAAACCCCCCGGGGCCTCGAGCGTTGGTCGGACCCCAGGGGTGTGCAGAAGGGGGGCCCCCATGGAATGCCCCCTTGGGTATAGGTAGCGGCAAACTGGGACCCGGTCAACCCGCCTCTTTGCCCCCCTCACCTCCTACTCCACCCGGGGGCGTGTTAGTTCACGGCCGCTTTCTCCCCCCTGCACCCCTCGGCCTCCAGACATTCTGTGAGGCGTAGCCACTGAGTCGACGGGAAGGTCCCGGAGGCATGTCGCCCAATTTTTGAAATGCTGGCATTCCCCAGGGCTGGAGCGGGAAAAAAAGGGCCCCTTTGCAGCTGGTAACAGCGCAAGGGGCCCCCGCGGTGGAAGTGGGGACTGCCGCCTCCCAACATGCCTCTTCACCACGGGGCGGAGCTTTGAAACGCCGTTTCGGGCCCACCACCGGGCCCGGGGTTTAAAAGGGGCCCCCGTTTGAAAAACGGACTGTGAGCGTGGTGAGACTGCCCCCGGACGCAGGTGTGGAGGCGCGGTAAGGGGTCGTCCCCTGAAGCTGCGGAAGAGTGACGTTTTGGGCCCCGCGATTTCTTTGTTGACCGCGCTGCAAATCTAGTCAAGCGGTACCCCTGGGGACCTGAGGGGCGTGGGGGGGCCCTTTGGATTTCGAGGCCCTTTCCGAAGGAAAACAGTGGCCTGGGGGCCGTGATCGCCCCCCCGTGCCTCCGGGACCGGGGGGCTAAAGTGGAAAGGACATGAGGGGGGTTGAGCCCGAGCATTTTCCAAGGTTGGTTTGGGGGGCTGCGTGAGGAAGGGCACAGACGTATCGGTGTGGGGGGGGACGGAGAACACGTCCCTAAACCGGACGGATTTGTCCCTTTCCAGCATGCTGCAAGGACGGGGCAGGTTGGTACCACCCGAGGCATTCCTAAGGCTAAGGAAGTGGTACAGGCAGAAAAAGGACAGGGGGAGAAGGGGGCCGAAACCCGCCGTCCTCATTTCCCCGGGGCCCCGATTTTGGGTAACTCCCATAAAACCCAGCAGATGCGGGGGGGGGCCAGTGGAGGGAAAATGCCGGCATGGACACGGGGGCTGGAAAAACCCCTAGTGCGGCCTAATTTGCCACTATGCGACTTCCAGACGCACCATGGACTGTGTGGTGTCAGGGGGCTTGTGGCAGCTCAAGGGGAGGGATCCGTTTTGGGCCCTTTGGGCCCCCGGTGCTGCTCCGGTATGAGCCGATCGGGATGGCACTGCTTGCGGGGCCTTGACTACCTGACACAGAGAAGGCATGTGGCCCCTTGGGCGGAAGGGGAGGGGCACGGTGAAGAGTCCCTTCTTCAGAGTTTGGTTTGCAGAGGTATTTTACGGCTGGGACTGCACCTTGCCCAGGACAGATCTAGAATCGGTGTCGACTGTCAAAGGGTGATGGGGAGTAGAGGGCCTGGGACCCCATTAAAAAACCCTGCAGCTGGCGAGCAAGCGTTGGGCGGAGCCTTGTTGGCCCAGGGGGGGGTTTATTTACAGTGTTGGTACCCAACTTCTCCGATAAGGCCAAAAGGTGCCAGCTGGTGCAAAGCGGGGCACTTGTGAGGAAGTGGAGCGTCCAGAAGAGTCGTTGGGGAGCAAGGATTTGGGTTTGGGGGGGCCGTTCCCCGACTTCCTCGAGGCTTTCCGCCCCGGAGGCTGCACCTGACGGAGGCACAGACAGGAAGATGCCCAAACCCCTGGCTAGTATGCGATTTGGTTTAGCAGGGGTACGGGGACCTGGGCCGCACAGGATCGGTTGAAGCACCGCTTAACACCGGAAGTATTTACCCATCAAGAGCCCCCCCCCCCCCCCCGACTATTGCACCAAACCGGGGCGAAAGAGAGCGGCCTGTAAAAGGGAGCTGGGGCCGGGGGGTATTGAACGGTCGGGCATCCATGGTATCTTTTTTCAATTCAAGTAGGCCCCTTTGGTCTCTGCAATGCGCCTGGTTTTTTCGGCGTCTGATGGAGGGGATTTGGGGGCCGCGTGGAAGACGGGCTTGTTACATTTTACGACGTATCGTCTTCGTTACACCCTTTGAGGGGGACTGGACGGTAGGGAAGTATAAAAGGGTTTGGGAAGGAAATCAAACTCGCCCCCAAAAAATGTTTATGTTCCGCATGAGGGCCATTTCGGGGATGTATCAAGAAGGTGGCGGGGTGGGGGAATGGCCCGTTTCCCACCTAGTTGGGGGAAGTCGGGGCTACCGGGCCTTGCACAAAAACCCCCGCTTTGTCGGACTTTCCCAGTTACGGTCCCCCACCCACTTACCCCAAAAAAGGGGGGGCTTCAGTGGGACGAGGCGTGTCAGTCGCATTTGGGAAAAACCCGAAAAAAGGCCCTATGGGAAACAAAGGTCTGCCCTTCCGACCTAAGCCCCTTACCTTTGGACACGACGTAGGCAGAAGGCATCAGGGCTTTTTTACAGATAAAGGATGGGAAGGGTATGTCAGGCCTATACAGTGCCCAAGTTCAGCAGGCCGAATGCAACTATTGGGAAAGGAAAAATTTTCTGGGAGTGGTGAAGATTTTGGCACTTTCACCCGTAACTCTATGGTGGGAGTTTTACCATCCGGCCCCACCCTGCTGCCCCACGTGGTTTTCCCCCGAAGGGAGCAAGGGTCAGCTGGCAAGGGGGTTAGGGTCCTTGAGCAGTAAACTACACATCGTCCACCCCAGGGGCGTGTCCATTTTTTAAAATGACAGCCTGAGTCGACGCCCGTTGACTATTTCCACACTGTCCAGAGGGCTGATCCTGTGTGCCTCCGTCTGCATGTGGAAGTGCCACTAAAGGGGATATGAAGGCGTAAGGCACAACGGAGGACTTACCTTGCTCCCCTTTTCCGGTGGTTGGTCTCTCAGTGAACGCCCCATTGGAGGCGTGGCTGCAGAAGCCCCCCCACCAAGTGCTAGGGGGCCAGTGGGAAAAATTAGAGTGGATCAAAGCGGTTTGTTAGGAAGGGTGGGTGCAGTTTGGGGACAAAGGGGGAGTTGTTGACCAGGGCCAGCGTGCTGTTTTTTTGAGGGGAAATTCAGCCGGTGTTACCCGTGGGACTTTGGGGAAAAAAAGACCCTAGCCGTCTCCCTCAAAGCTTCTATGGGGGGCATGGAAGGCGGTGAGTGGGTAGGCAGTTATTGTCGTGCAAAGAAGGCCCTGCTAGAAAAAAACCGTGCCCTGTTACAGGTTTTTCTGGTGGGAGCCCCATGGAACGGGGGGGAATAGAAAATTGCTGGTCCCGTCTCTCCGCCAAAAGGGAAACCGGTAAACTATTGGTAAGGGGATTTCTCAAATTTGGGCCGGGCATCCCTAAACCCACCACGAGGCCCAAAACCCTGGTGGCGTGTAGTGAATGAATTCATTTCCCCTTTTGGTTGCCTTCTAAACTGCCCCTGACCAAAGCCATGAGTTTGAGCACGAGTGTTTTGGGTGTTGCGAGCGTTAGGGGGGCGCAAAACAGGGCAGACCCCCCCATCCACAATCCCATGGGATGGTGGAGCGGTTTAAAACCCGACCCTTGCTCAACGTTAGCCAAAAAATTTAGGAAAATGGAAGATGGGACGTAAGCTGCCCGCCATGCTCATGGCCCCAGGTCTGCTGTGATGAGGTAACAGGGTTCACACCTGCCGACTTTATGTTTGGCCATGACTCAGGCTGCCAGGGATTTTTTCCACAGGGCGGCCACCCGACGGAACTTGCCAACCGTCACATCCCGCTATGCAGTGGGGACTGAGGGGAACCCGGGGGAGGTTACCCCAAGTGCGTGCAAAAATCAAGGTAGCCGGGCCCGACATGAAAGGGGAAACCCTTTACTGGCACGAGGGGAAATGAGATACAACTAGGTACAGAGGTGGCGCATAACCCGCGCGGGAAGCGAGGGCTCCCCCCGAAAAACAAAGTTGGAAGGGCCATACCGGTGGTAGCGGCCCCCTTGATGTACCTTCGAATTTCCCAAGGGGGAAAAAAAGACCCCCTGTTGTCCACGTGGACCGGCAGTGGGGGTTTTCCCTGGGGGAGGAAGTACTCCTGGGGCATGGGAAAAAAAGATGAGTTATCCCCAAATAGGCGGCGATGAGGGGTGGGAGACGCTGACCCAGTGAGGCGGCATTGGACGGTGAGGGGGATGCAACAGACGCAATGGGACCCTGAGCCCCCGGTCTTGGGGCCGGGGGAAAACCCCTTGGGTGCCACTGCCAATCTACCCCCGCCCACACCTCCTCCATAGCGACCCAGCGAGAACGAAAAAAGCTGCGCTGGAGAAAAATTTTGTTTCTGAGAATGATTTACAATTAGGTTACTTTTGTTGAAAGAATTTTTTTTGTTCCTGAGGATAATTTATTTAAATTTCTGTAGTTTTTTATTTTTAGGGATGTCAGAGCAGATGGGTGTTGCTTGAAGGGGGGGTAGTGCTATGCCTGAGTTTTGTTCTGGTGAAACAGGTTACATGAAAAGGTGACTAGGCAAAAATGACGAATGGGGGGACGGAGGAGCGGAGGGAAAAGCCAAGGGAGACGCAGTTGGGTGCGTCCTTTTAAGACCCCGTGTGTGCCCCCTTTTGACCGATAACTTTTTGTTGCCCTGTTATAAGCTGCTCGTGCAGGTGACTTTTGGGGTTTTCCCCCCTGTATTGTGCCTATAAAAAAGTGAAATTGGGTAAATAACTTGTGTAAAAAAAGGAAAGTCTTTTGTTTTGTTTTTGTCTGGTTTTTTTCGTGCCCTGCCTCCCCACTTGGCTTTTTCCCCCCCTGGTTTTTGGGGACGCTGGGGGTCCCGGGTTGCCTTTGGAGGTTCATGTTCCGCCCTTGGGATGCACCCCGTTCCCTAGCCTGTCTTGTGTTGGTGGCAGAGAGACGGGTGGCCAGCTACAATATTTTTTAATATAAATTAATATTTTAAAAATATTTATTATTCAAATTTTAAAAATATAATTATTAATCCTATAAAAAATACATAAAATTTAATAAAAAATTTTATAATAATTTATAGATATTAAATTATAAATATATATATATATTTTGTTTATATATTATATTTATTTAATATAATATTTTATAATGATTATAAATATATATATATATAAATTATATAAAAACCAAATTAAAATTTATAAAAAAAAAATATATATATATTATATATAATAATAATATATATATAAATTAATTAATTATATAAAAATTTATAATTGTCTAAATTATAATAATATAATATAAAATAAATTTAAATATATATTTATATTATAAAATTTATTTTTTTGTGTATTATAAATATTTTATATTATTTTTTATATATATTTTAAATTATATATATTTTATAATAAATAATATATTTATATACATATATGTCTTATATATTATATCTAATTTTTAAAATTTTATTATTATATTAATTATATATTCACAGCATTATATATGTGTGTGTTGTGGTGGGGGTGTGTGTGTGTTGTAGGGGTGTGAGGTGTGTTGTATATGTGCGTGTGTGGTGTGTTTTTTGTGTGTGTGTGTGGTGTTTGTGTGTGTTTGTGTGGTTGGTGTGTGTGTGTGTGTTGGTTTGTGGTGTGTGTGTGGGGTTGTGGGTGTGGGTGTGTGGTGTGTGTGTGAGTGTTGTGTCCCCCGCGCCGGGTTTCCCCCATCCCCCAAATTACCCCCAAAAACCACATCCCCCTTCTTTTCCCCTCCAGACACAGTCTCCTTTTCCCCCACATGTTCCCACTTTGCAATCTTTTAACATAACACACTACAGTTTCCCCCCAAACCAATCCCTTCGATCTTTCACCACCCCCCTCCCACCCATCAGATTCCCACTCCCCTTTCGCACATTGTTTGTCGTTACACGTTACACCATCGTTATGCCTTTCCCTTACCATGTATCCCCAACCTTTCCCCACATCACTGCCTTTTTTTTCCAAACCCACCTCGTGCCCTTTTCAGCCTACATAAAATCAGGGATACTTGATTCCTTTTAGAGTTTTCCCTAGGAAAAGGAAAAAAAGCGGGATCCCCCAACCTGTCCTCCAAGGCCCAAAAACCTCAGTTTGATTGTCGGTTGGGGGGTTTTCAAATTATAAAAAGAGAAAGCCCCATACGGGCGGCCTGGGACCCGGAAAGGCCCCCAAATCACCACCGTTTATTTATGTAATGAGGCTCCTACGCCTTAGGAAAATTGTCGGTCACCACCGGGTTTACTGCAAGGCCAACCCAAAGTATGGTGTTGTAGAAGGGCACAACACGGGGGGTTTCCCCCAAAAGGCCATAAGGAAGCCAAAAAAAAGGGCTTCATCAGAGAAGGGCATCTTGGGGGGACCTATAAAAAAATTTATAATTCTTGCTCACCCCCTGCTCTTTTGGGATCACCCGTTATTTTGGCTTGCTTTTTCTAAAACTCATAAGCAATTTGGGGGAAGCTTTCTTCTGAGAGAATGTACTAAACCCCCAAAATGGAAAGGGACAGACACTGCATATAGCCACCACTTAGGAACCACACTTTCACAATTGGTAGTTTCCTAGTTTGGGAAAAGGTTTTGAACTACATTCCCCTTTCTATCCAGGGGGAATTATAAGCAAACCTTGGCCCCCGGGTAGGTGACTTTTAGAACAGACGCCAAGTAATTTTCCAGTTTCTATGACAGCACTTGCCCCCCAGAAAAGCAACCCCCAAAAGGGAGACCTCATTTTTGGCCCTTTTTAAACCCTAATTTCCGGCACCTTTAACTACACCCCCAGAAAAGGGGCAAAACCTTATTTGACATAATGCAAATTTTCTCCATTGGTCACCAACGACTAAAGAGAGCCAGAGCGCATTTGACCTTTTGTCGATTAAGTTTTAGGCCTTGGTAGAAAAATTTAAAATTACAATATAAAAATTTTTGTGTCTAGGGGAAAAGACCCAAAGGGGTTCAAGTCTTTCAATACCTTGGGTTTTGGTCACCAGAATCTTCCTGCACAAGGAAGACTGACAAAGATGAGGAGACAAAGAACAAATCATTTATGTACATGCTGTCCCCTTTGATTACTGCTAACCCCCAAAAATCAATATATATATTATATATAATATATATATAAAATTTTTTATATATATTATATAAAATATGTATTGTTACGTGGCCCCGTCTCTCTGCCACCAACACAAAGCAGTAGGCAGAGGGGCTGCTATCCACGGGTCGTGAACACGAACGTTCCAAAGAGGCACCAAGCACCACGGGTCCCAAAACACCATAGGGGAAACCCCAAAGTGGCGAGCAGGGCACGAAAAAAAACAAAAAATGACGCTTTCCTTTTTACAAAAGTTATTTCCCCCTATTTTCTATAGGACAATCGGGGGAACCCAATGTCACACTGCACGATACAGCTTCAAAAACGGGGCAAAAAAAAGTCTATCGGGCACAAGGGCACACACGAGGTTTTACAGGCAGCCCCCAAAACTGCGTCTTTTGGGTTTTTGTTCCCCGCTCACAGCCAGTTCGTCATTTTTTGCCCATGTCACCCTTTTTCATTTTAAAAACATGTTGACGAGAAAAAAGACCCATGGCGAGCAATATTATATATTTGTGTGTGTTTGATATATAATATATATATATATTATATATATATATTTTTTATATATATATATTTTTAACCCGCCCGCTGCCCTCTCTCCACCAACAAAAGGGGGTAGGAGACGGCGTGCTTTCCGGGGTCGTGAAACGAACAGCTCCAAGAGGACCAAGCACCACGCCCCCAGAACACCCGGGGGGAAAAAGGCCGGGGGGCGGGGCAAGGCATGAAAAACACAAAATGACAGTTTTTCTTTATTTACAAAAGTTTTTTTACCCTTACACTTTTAAAAGGGCACAAACGGGGGAAAAAACCAGCAGGTCACCCCAAAGATCAGCTTAACGGGGCCCAAACCAAATTATATCGGGTCCAAAGGGCACACACGAGGTCTTATAGGAGAGCCCCCCAAACCCCGTCTCCCCCTTGGCTTGTTCCTCCCCTCCGCTCACAGCCAGTTGCGTCATGTTTGCCCGGGTCCCTTCATGTTAACACATGCTCAGGTAATCCTTTCATGTTAACACATGTTTCGCACAGAGACAAAGACCCACTGGTGTACCCACTACCCCCCCCTATCAAGCAGACGACCCATCTGCTCTGACATACCTAAACATGAAACAAAAACAGAAAATTTAAAAAAATTAGTCCTCAGGGACAAACAAAATTCTTTCAAACAAAAGTAACCGTAATTGATACGACCCCCTTTCCCAGCGCCTCCACATCCTGCGCCAGCTGGGACAGTGTCTCGCCACATCACGAGTCGCTTCTTCAAGCGGGCCCGATATACCTCGGCCTGGTGGTGGTGCCCGAAACGGTTTTTCAAAGCCTCCGTCACGCTGGGTGTAAGAGGCCTGTGGATGGCGACAGATGCCCCAACACCTTCCACCGCGGGGCCCCTTAGCGCTGTTACCAGCTGCAGGGCCTTCTTTCCTGGCTCCAGCCGGGGCAGATGCCAGCATTCAAATTGGGCGACATATCCCTCCCAGGCCCCCTTTCCCCGTCGTATCAGCTGGCTTACGCCTCACAGAAGGGTTTGGAGGCCGAGGGGCTGCAGGGTGGAGAATGCGTGCCGTGATTTAACACGCCCGGGGGGGAGGAAGGGGGTTTGGGACCGGATCCGAGTTTGCCGCTACCTATACCCAAGGGAGCGGTTCCGATGGGTCCTCAGCCTTCTGCAGCGACCACTAGCTCCGACACGATGCTGCGGGGCCCCGGGGGGTTTTCCTGCAACGGCCCCTAGGCAGACCCAGTAAATCTGACACTTGGCATTGTTGCCAGAACCTCGTCTGCCTTCTCTGCTTGCAACGTTACTACCTCGTGATGCCGCCTTCTCCCTTTCACTCCTCCCACGGCCCTGAACCTCACCCTCAGAGTCGGGACCCCCTCCATCAGTTCACTCTTCACGCTGTTGCAGGCCTTGTCGGTGTATGCTGAGTTTCCATCTTCACAGATGCGAGATGCTCTGTAGCACCTCAACAAGTTGGCAGAACTGTTCCTCTGCCTTCCTTGCCTGATCTCCCACGAGATGGTGCACCTGCTCGTGTGCCTTCTGTGCCAGCTCTTCTGCCCTTTGTGCCATTTCCTCCCTCATACGGCCAGCATGGCAGTGATCAGGTCCATCTGGCTCGGCTTTTACCTCACTCGTGCCTGCCTCAGTCATAGCCTCCTCTCCCCCATGGCTGCCGCCATCTTTGGATGACATGATAAATCGGCGATCTCAAAAGATCAAATATCACAAATCCACTCCTGACCCCCATTTGTTACGCCGACCGCTCGTCTCTCTGCCACCAACACCAGGCAGGCTAGTGAGACGGCGTGCTATTCCACAGGGTCGTGAACACTGAACAGCTCCAAGAGGCAACGAGCACAACAGCGTCCCAGAACACCACGAGGGGAAATGCCAGGTGGCGAGGCAAGGCATGAACTAAACACAAAATGACAGTCTTTCCTTTATTTACACAAGTTATTTACCCGTACACTTTTTTATAGGCAGAATACAGGGGGGAAAACCCGCATGTCACACTGCACGATACAGCTTATAACAGGGCAACACAAAGTATATCAGGTCACAAGGGCACACACGAGGTCTTCACAGGAGCAGCAACCAACTCCTTCTTCCCCCTTGGCTTTTTCTTCCCCTCCTCCGCTCAAGCCAGTTGCGTCCGTTTGCCCAGGTCCTTCATGTTAAACACATGCCAGGTCATCCTTTTCATGTTAACACATGCCCCGGGCATCCTTTTCATGTTAAAAACATGTTTCGCACAGAGACAAAGACCCACTGGTGTAGCAATATATATATATATATATATATATATATATATATATATATATTATTTGATCATTTCCGTTTCATCAAAGAAATCGGAAATCCAAAAGGAAGCATGAAATAACCATTGCTATTTAATATACCCAGTGGACGTAAAAGATAAATGAAGTAAATACCCCTTCATTTTTGGATGCCTGAGGTTTTCCATGATATATCTAATATTTCATTTTAAGTTTATATTATCTAGAAATTAATTTATTATAATTCTCCCCAAACACTACAAAAAAAATAAAAAATAAAAAAAAAAAAAAAAAAATAAAAAATAAAAAATAAAAAAATAAAAAGATAAATAAAATAAAGCCATCTATACCAGTCATCGCATGCTTTTAACCATTATTAAAACCAATGCACTTGATGTGTTTGCTGGTGACTTGAAAAAAATGCATTTAAACGGTAAAATGGAAATGTTCACTTTCAATTTTATGGGTGACCGAGTTATATTTCCCCTAATGTAGGAGGACCTCACACAGAGTCTGCCAAGAACCCTTTACACTCCTCTAGATCTGGCCCTGGTCTGACATGGGAATGACAGAGTTGCGGTGGAGGGATGGTAGAGCAGTGGTGTGGTGTGGGATGGCAGGCTGACAGTGTGTTGGAAGGATGGTTGTGGAGGAATGGCAGTGGAGTGGTGGAGGGAAGGGAGGGTGATGGCCTGTTGGAGGAATGACGGTGATGGTGTGCTGTAGAATGGTAGAGTGGAGGAATGGCAGATTGATAGGGCGGTAGATGAATGGCAGTGATGTTGTGCCTCGGTAATGGCAATAATAGCATTTTGTGGTGTGGTGGAAAGATGGCAGGGTGATGGTAAAAGAAAAACATTCAAACACAAAACATTTTCTTTATTTTTTCTCCTAGTATTAGGAATAGAAGAGATTTTTTCTCCTTCGTAACTGATTACAGTATGCATTGGAAGAGCTTGAGCAACGGCAATATTACATTTAAATGTAAAATAAATGTGGAATTCTACAGAAGCGTTTCGTCGGTCGCAGGATGCGTTCGGGCGGTATTCACGAAAGGCTTAGAGAATAAGAAATAAACCCTATTTTGATAATCTATGGAAGTTTGATGATAAGGTAAATATGGCAATATATCTTGCTTATATTATAACATTATATCTAAATGTGATATGGCTATCCCTGCGCTTATTGTCATTGCATTAGTTGTAAAGGCGGCCACCGCTATTTGTATATTTTAATAAAATACAACAATAAAAAAAATGTAGGAGACGACCCAACTAACGTTTGATCATTTGTCAAAATAGGCCTCCAAAGCGGAATAATCATCAATAGAGGAAAATTTGCATAAGAACCAATTAAAGGCAGTCCTTATGCCTTGGGACAAAAATAAAGCCAGTCCTTGCAGACATGAACAGAAAATATCACTAGAATATAAAAAAAACGCTTAGATTAAAGTTTAACAGTAAATAAAATGGGTCTCCTAAGATTTTTGTAACACATTCAATGTAGAATTATCTTCAGATTTGTGTAAAATTGCATTGTAGTTTCAAAGGTAGTCCTTAAGTGCACGGGACACTTCCACACCTACCCTAAAATTTAGACAAAAATGGTCTGTCTAAGACATTATCGTGGGGAGTCATAAACAAATTTGCCGAGTCAATGACATATGAAGATAATCACACATCAGTAATGACAAATAACCTTGGGCCCATTCTGATTTATTGTCAACCATTAACTCACTTTCTACATATTTACAGCAATTTTCTAGTCAAAAATACAAATGTCACTGCGTGGCTTCACTGCAACCTCAACAGATCTATGGTTGCCTAAATTTTAGTTGAATATATAAAATGTGTAATGCTATTTTCATTATAGAAGTTTTTTTGCAGTATGTCGTTTAACATATTGCAATAAAAAATTTTGTCACAGAGTTTTTTACGATGTATATGTTTCCATCTTTAGCTGTGAGATGTGACACGGGCATTACTGCCGTATCATTTAAAAGTTCGCGGGCGGTTTTCCCCTAACACAGCCCCCCATTTTAAAGTAATTTTAGAAAAAAGTTTG